>NC_033627.1:5385233-5455704 GCF_001540865.1 Ananas comosus | reverse complement strand
CGTCGAACTCGTGCTCGCGGCTACCTCCTCCGAGCTCTTTGCTTCGGTTGAACAAAGAGAGAAGTAGAAAGATTAGGCAATGCCCACCTAATTTGTTGATGAGCATGCAAAGGGTGCACGTGGCATCCAAGCCACCCTAATTTGCATGCATGGGTGGACGTGGCATCCAAGCCACCCCAATTTGCATGCACCAACCGACATAAAACATAAATAAGTTAATTAATTAATAAATAAAACAAGGATACTACATCCTCCCCCACTACAAAAAGTTTCGTCCTCGAAACTTAAACATACCTCAACACGGAGTAACGAACAGGTCGGGGTAGGACTCTCTCATCACCGTCTCAGGCTCCCAAGTCGCCTCCCGCTCCTCGTGATTGCTCCACTGCACTTTCATATACGGGATGACCCGATTGCACAATTCTTTCGTCTCCCGAGCAAGAATCCGCAACGGTCGCTCCTCGTATCTCAGATCCTCGCCGATCTCAAGTGGAGTGAAGTCGATCACGTGAGAGGGATCGAAAACATATCTCCTCAATGCTGAGATGTGGAAAACATCGTGTATGCCAGCAAGTCGCGGGGGTAGAGCTATCCTGTAAGCAATCGGTCCAATACGCTCCAATACCTCAAAGGGCCCAACAAAACGCGGACTGAGCTTTCCACGTACTCCAAATCGGCGAATCCTCTGAACGGCGAGACTTTAAGGAAAACATGATCTCTAACATGAAACTCTAAGTCTCGTCTCCTGGTATCGGCGTAGCTCCTCTGGCGGCTCTGAGCGGTCAAAAGGTGTCGTTGAACGACTCTCACCTTTTCCTCAGCCTCAAGTAAGATCTCCGGTCCAAATATCCTCCTCTCACCCACATCACTCCAAAACAGAGGGGATCGACATCTGCGTCCATACAACGCCTCAAACGGAACCATCTGGATGCTCGCTTGATAGCTGTTGTTGTACGCAAACTCAACCAGTCTCACATGTCGATACCATCCTCCTCCAAAATCCAGGACGCATGCCCTCAGCATGTCCTCTAGAGTCTGAATGGTCCGCTCTGACTGACCATCTGTCTGTGGGTGGAATGCCATGCTGAAATGCAGCTGAGTGCCCAAGGCTATCTGAAGGCTCCTCCAAAACTGGGATACAAACCTCGGGTCTCTGTCTGACACAATCGATACTGGCATGCCGTGTAGCCTAACGATCTCATCCAGATATAGCTGCACGAGTCTCTCTCTGGACCAAATAGTCTGAACCGGTAGGAAGTGAGCAGACTTGGTCAGTCTGTCCACTATAACCCAAATCGCGTCATAGCCACCCTGCGCTCTAGGCAAACCAACGACGAAATCCATCGTGATGTACTCCCATTTCCACTCTGGCACTGGTAGACTCTGAAGTTTGCCAGCAGGCACCTGATGCTTAGCTTTCACATGTTGGCAAGTCAAACACTGAACCACAAATCTGCCAATGTCCCTCTTCATTCCATGCCACCAGAACCGTGCCTTTAAGTCCTTATACATCTTGGTTCCTCCTGGGTGAACCGTATAAGGAGAACAATGAGCCTCTCTCAGAATGTCTACTCGAATCTCTGAATCCATAGGCACACATAGTCGGCCCCTGTACCGTAGTACTCCCGAACTATCCAAAGCAAAACCCTCAGCTTGCCCCCCGTCTTACTGCTTTCTAATCCTCAACAAGTAGGGATCTCCACTCTGTTTCTCTCGGATCTTATCCAACAGAGTGGGCTGCAAAACTAGAGACGTCAGCCTCGCTGTAGACCCAGGGGGTACTATCTCAAGTCCCAGCCGCTGTAGCTCCTCGAGTAAGGGTCTCTGCTGTGTGATCATCGAACTCAGACTCTGCACTGCCTTCCTGCTCAACGCACATGCCACCACATTCGCCCTGCCGGGATGATACTGAATACTAATGTCGTAGTCCTTCAGTAACTCCAACCACCGGCGCTGCCTCAGGTTCAGCTCCCTCTGTGTGAACAGATATTTGAGACTTTTATGATTGGTGAAAACCTCACAGTGCTCGCCGTACAAGTAATGCCGCCAGAGCTTCAACGCAAAAACCACCGCGGCAAGCTCCAAGTCATGCGTAGGGTAATTCTTCTCATAATCCTTTAACTGCCGTGAAGCATAAGCAATTACCCTACCATGCTGCATCAATATACAACCAAGTCCACTGTGCGATGCATCACTGTAGATCACGAATTCTTCTCCCATCACCGGAAGGGCAAGAATAGGAGCTGACGTCAATCTCAGTCTCAACTCGTCAAAGCTCCTCATGCTCAGCATCGCTCCGGGAGTAAGTCAAGATATCGTCAATGAAGACTACCACAAACTTATCCAAGAACGGCTTGAACACTCTGTTCATCAAATCCATGAATGCGGCAGGGGCATTCGTCAATCCAAAAGGCATCACCGTAAACTCATAATGCCGGTACCGAGTAAGAAAAGCCGTCTTGGGAACATCCTCGGCCCTCACCCTCAACTGGTGGTAACCTGACTGGAGATCGATCTTCGAANATCCGGGGCGTGACAGATTAAGTTGGTATCAGAGCTTTGCTGTAGGTCGTTGGGATCTAGGAAACCTAAGTTTGGCAAACCTTAGGAAGGCAAGACGTGAGAGGCGTAATTTATAGCGAAAGTCAATGATTATTTGTTCTAACTTCTCCTAGAGTGGAGTGAGTGACTGAAGGAGTTCCTGTTTTGGCCTGAGAAATTATGTTGGCTGCAGACGACATAATTTTGGAGGGAAATAGGGACCGCCTTCCAGACTTTCGTTGATTGAGTCAAGAGTGTTTATGTTTCAACTGACCCCGATATGTTCTTTTCAGCTATGTATCGTCGCCGAGGCCGACCGTCGTTGCGCGAGCATGCGCAATTGGCGCAGGATCGTGCTAGATCTCCCGAGATGCCTGAGCAGGCAGAGCCGAATGCACCACCAGAGGTGACTGCACCCCCAGTTGTAGAGCAGAGAGCCCGACCAGAGGCGAGTGCATCCCCCGATTTGAGTGCACAGTTAGCCGCCCTGACAGAGGTGACGAGGCGACAGGGGGAGTTGTTGTTGAGAATGTGCGAGAGGCTAGTTTCGCCCCAGAGTTCTGCACCGAGGGCACCTGAGTCGTCTGTTCCACCTCCGACTACCCCAGTGACGGTACCAGCTTCGGCAGTTCCTCCGCCAGCAGCAATGCTAGTAGCGCCAGTTGCGCCTGCTAGGGGGCCTGTACAGTTGACAGAGGCTGAGCAGGAGCGGTGGACGGAGAGGCTAGCTCGTTTTCGCCGATTTGATCCACCGATTTTCGATGACAGATGCACTGAGGCCTGAGTTGTTGAGGGATGGGTCAGTGCGATGGAGAAGCTATTTGAGGATCTGTTCATTCCGGAGGGGGAGCAGGTACCTCTGGGAGTACACTGTTTAGCAGGTGATGCTCATGACTGGGATGAGTTCTGTGGAATGCTATTTGGGATGTTCTTTCCCAATAGTGTGAAGCAGAAAGTCGAGGAGGATTTGAGGAGGCTTCAGCAGGGAGATCGCCCAGTGCAGGAGTACGTTCGGGAGTTTACTCGACTCCTGAACTGTGTGCCATTTGTGGCCAGAGATGAGGCGCACAGGGTGTACATGTTCGAGCAAGGGCTGAGACCAGATATCTTCAGGTTTGCACGTGCGCAGAGGTCGAGAACCCTGGATGCGTCCATAGAGCAGGCCCTATGGGTGGAGAGAGGTGAGGTGTCGCTGCAGGAGAAGACTCAGGCCGTGGGGCAAGGTCAGGACAGGAAGCGCCCCTTTCCAGATGATGGAGGATAGTCGAGCAGCAGACGTCCACCAAGGCCTCCATGATCACGCTATCAGAGTCGTGGGTCTTCGGGGCATCAGCGTTCCAGGGGATCCCGTCAGCAGGGGCAGACTTAAAGGACGCCACAGTGTGTGATCTGCGGGAGACCACACTGGCCCCGGCAGTGCCAGCAGAAAGAGGGCAGGTGCTACGGATGTGGTGAGCCGGGACACATGAGGGCAGCTTGTCCCCGAGCAGCATCTCCAGCACCGTCATCAGCTTCAGCACCACCAGCACCACAGCAGTCTTACGGAGTAACACCGAGTTACCGCCAGGAGGACAGATCGTCTGTGCCGTGGTCGGGTGAGCGGCGACAGCAGGCTCCGAGTGGCAGGGTCTATGCAGCTCAGGTGGAGGACTCTACAGCAGCCGACCGAGTAGTGGCAGGTATCACTTTGATTTCTGGCATTAGAGTTCGTACNAAAGCGATACACCCACTACTCAGCATCTGTCGAGCCCTCGCCGAAGATATCCACGTAGCAAACAACGTGCTCCTGCATCCTCTGAAAGTGAACTCCTCCTAGCCTGGCTCGCGGAACGTCACCGTCCTCGCTCCACAGTCAATCGTAGCATAATATTGCGCCAGCAAATCCATACCGAGTACAACGTCGAAGTCCTGCAGCTGCCCTAACACTAACAAGTTTGCGGGCATAATCCATGAATCTAGCTGCACCGGACAAGACCAATAACACTCTGCAACCTGTAAAATATGGTCCGGGATCTGCACCTCTCGTGCCTACGCCAAAATTCCTAACTCTAGACCATGCAATAATGCAAATGCTCGGCTAACAAAAGAATGCGAGGCACCGGTATCAAAAAGAGTACGAGTACGAATGCCTGAAATCAAAGTGATACCTGCCACCACTCGGTCAGCTACTGTAGAGTCTTCCACCTGAGCTGCATAGACTCTGCCACTCGGAGTCTGCTGTCGCCGCTCAGCCTGATGCGGCACAGATGATCTGTCCTCCTGGCGGAAACTCGGAGCTGCTCCGTAAGACTGCTGGGGTGCTGGTGGGGCTGAAGCTGATGATGGTGCTGGAGATGCTGCTCGGGAACAAGCTGCCCTCATGTGTCCCGGCTGACCACACCTGTAGCACATGCCCTCTCTCTGCTCGCACTGCCGGGGCCAGTGTGGTCCCCCGCATATCACACACTGCGGTGTCCTCTAAGTCTGTCCCTGCTGACGGGATCCCCTAGAACGCTGACGCCCCGAAGACCCACGACCCTGAGAGCGTGATCGTGGAGGCCTCGGCGGACGTCTGCTACTCGACTGTCCTCCATCCTCTGGAAAGGGGCGCTTCCTCTCCTGACTCTGCCCCACGGCCTGAGTCCTCTCCTGAAGTGACAACTCACCTCTCTCCACCCACAAGGCCTACTCCATGGACGCATCCAAGGTCCTCGACCTCTGCGCCCGCACCAACCTGAAGATATCTGGTCTCAGCCCCTGCTCGAACATGTAAACCCTATGTGCCTCATCCCTGGCCACAAATGGCACACAGTTCAGGAGTCGAGTGAACTCCCGAATATACTCCTGCACTTGACGATCACCCTGCTGGATCCTCCTCAAATCCTCCTCGAGCTTCTGTTTCATGCTGTTGGGAAAATACATCCCGAACAGCATTCCACAGAACTCATCCCATCTCATCTGGGAAGCTACCAGTCCAAGATCTCGTCGCACTCTCCTCCACCAATCATGAGCATCGCCTGCCAAGCAATGGACTCCAAAGGGTACCTGCTCCCTCTCTGGAATGTAAAGATCCTCGAACAACTTCTCCCTGTCGCCTAGTCACCTCGGTCAGGGCGGCTAACTGTGCACTCAAATTCGGGGATGCACTCGTCTCCGGTCTAGTGATGTGCTCCTGTTGGGCACTCGGCTCCACCTGCTCGGGTACCTCGGAAGGTCTCGCACGATCCTGGGTCATCTGAGCACGATCCCGCAACGACGGTCGGCCTCGGCGACGATACATAGCTGAGAGGAACAAATCGGGGTCAGATACAACAAACACTCTCGACCCAATCAACGAAAGTCTGGAAGGCGGCCCCTGTTTTCCCCCAAAATTATGTCGTCTGCAGCCAACATAATTTCGCAGGCCAAAACAGGAACTCCTTCAGTCACTCACTCCGCTCGAGGAGGAGTTAGAACAATTAATCATTGACTTTCGCGATAAATCGCGCCTCTCGCGTCTTGCCTTCCTAAGGTTTGCCAACTTAGGTTTTCTAGGTCCCAATGACCTACAGCTAAGCTCTNGACTCTACAGCAGCCGACCGAGTAGTGGCAGGTATCACTTTGATTTCTGGCATTAGAGTTCGTACTCTTTTTGATACCGGTGCATCGCATTCCTTTGTTAGCCGAGCATTTGCACAGTTACATGGTCTAGAGTTAGGACCGTTGTCTCAGGCACGAGAGGTGCAGATCCCAGACCATGTTTTGCAGGTTGTGGAGTGTTGTTGGTCATGTCCGGTGCAGCTAGACTTGTGGATTATGCCCGCAGACCTGTTGGTGTCAGGGCAGCTGCAGGACTTCAACGTCGTACTCGGTATGGATTGGCTGGCGCGGTACTATGCTATGATCGACTGTGGAGTGAGGACGGTGACATTCCGCGAGCCAGGCCAGGAGGAGTTTACTTTCAGAGGCTGCAGGAGTACGTTGTTTGCCACCTGGATATCTTCGGCGAGGGCTCGACAGATACTGAGCAGTAGGTGTATCGCTTTCCTAGCGACAGTTGTGGAGGTACCTACGGCGGCGCCGGGACTCGAGGACATCCCAGTAGTCCGCGAGTTTTCGGATGTATTTCCCCCTGAGTTGACGACGTTGCCGCCGGAAAGGGAGATTGAGTTTGTGATTGATGTAGTTCCTGGAACTGCACCAATCTCGAAGGTACCTTATCGGATGGCGCCGGCAGAGCTGAGAGAGCTAAAGGCGCAGCTTCAGGATTTGATGGATAGAGGGTTTGTGAGACCCAGTGTTTCGCCTTGGGGAGCGCCGGTGGTGTTTGTGAAGAAGAAGGATGGTTCACTTAGGCTGTGCGTGGATTACCGGGAGCTGAATAAAGTGACCATCAAGAATAAGTATCCCTTGCCGTGCATTGACGATTTGTTTGATCAGCTGCGGGGATCTTATGTCTTTTCGAAGATTGATCTCCAGTCAGGTTACCACCAGTTGAGGGTGAGGGCCGAGGATGTTCGCAAGACGGCTTTTCGGACTCGGTACGGGCATTATGAGTTCACGGTGATGCCTTTTGGATTGACGAATGTCCCTGCCGTATTCATGATTTGATGAACAGAGTGTTCAAGCCGTTCTTGGATAGGTTTGTGGTAGTCTTCATCGACGATATCTTGATATACTCCCAGAGTGATACCGAGCATGAGGAGCACTTGAGGATTGTGCTACAACTTCTGCGAGAAAAGAAGTTGTATGCCAAGTTAAAGAAGTGCGAGTTCTGGTTACGGGAGGTTGCTTTCTTGGGCCACGTGATTTCTGCGGAGAAAGTAGCAGTGGACCCGAAGAAGATTGAGGCGATTCGAGATTGGCCTAGACCGGCGACGGTGACTGAGGTACGGAGCTTCCTGGGACTGGCAGGATATTACCGTCAGTTTGTGGAAGGCTTTGCGAAGCTTTTCACACCCCTCACCCGCTTGACGCGGAAGGGGATTCGTTTTGTCTGGAGTGAGGATTGTTAGAGGAGCTTTGATGAGTTGAGACTGAGGTTGACGTCAACTCCTATTCTTGCCCTTCCTGTGATGGGAGAAGGATTCGTGATCTATAGTGATGCATCGCACAGTGGACTTGGTTGCGTGCTGATGCAGCATGGTAGGGTGATTGCCTATACT
The DNA here is from genome assembly GCF_001540865.1 of Ananas comosus. Classification (NCBI taxonomy): domain Eukaryota; kingdom Viridiplantae; phylum Streptophyta; class Magnoliopsida; order Poales; family Bromeliaceae; genus Ananas; species Ananas comosus. The sequence goes on along the minus strand of NC_033627.1, from coordinate 5,448,040 downwards.
TCACGGCAGTTAAAGGATTATGAGAAGAATTACCCTACGCATGACTTGGAGCTTGCCGCGGTGGTTTTTGCTTTGAAGCTCTGGCGCCATTACTTGTACGGCGAGCACTGCGAGGTTTTCACTGATCATAAAAGTCTCAAGTATCTGTTCACCCAGAGAGAGTTGAACCTGAGGCAGCGCCGGTGGTTGGAGTTACTGAAGGACTATGACATTAGTATTCAGTATTATCCCGGCAGGGCGAATGTGGTGGCAGATGCGTTGAGCAGGAAGTCAGTGCAGAGCCTGAGTTTGATGATCACTGAGCATAGACCCTTATTCGAGGAGCTACAGCGACTGGGACTTGAGGTAGTACCCCCTGGATCTACTGCGAGACTGTTGTCTTTGGTTGTGCAGCCCACTCTGTTGGATAGGATCCGAGAGAAATAAAGTGGAGATCCCTACTTGTCGAGGATTCAAGAGCAGCTAGATCAGGGGCAGGCTGAGGGTTTTGCTGTGGACAGTTCGGGAGTACTACGGTACAGGGACCGACTATGTGTGCCTGTGGATTCAGAGATTCGAGCAGACATTCTGAGAGAGGCTCATTGTTCACCTTATACGGTTCACCCTGGGGGAACCAAGATGTATAAGGATCTAAAGGCACAGTTCTGGTGGCATGGAATGAAGAGGAAAATTGGCAGATATGTGGCTCAGTGTTTGACTTGCCAACAGGTAAAGGTCGAGCATCAGGTACCTACTGGCAAGCTTCAGAGTCTGCCAGTGCCAGAGTGGAAGTGGGAGTACATCACGATGGACTTCGTCGTTGGATTGCCTAGAGCGCAGGGTGGCTACGACGCGATTTGGGTGATAGTGGACAGACTGACCAAGTCTGCTCACTTCCTACCGGTTCAGACTACCTGGTCCAGAGAGAGACTCGCGCAGCTATACTTGGATGAGATCGTCAGGCTGCACGGCGTGCCAGTGTCGATTGTGTCAGACAGAGACCTGAGGTTTGTATCCTAATTTTGGAGGAGTCTTCAGACAGCCTTGGGCACTCAGCTACATTTTAGTACGGCGTTCCACCCACAGACAGATGGTCAGTCAGAGCGGACCATACAGACTCTAGAGCTATCAAACGAGCATCCAGATGGCTCCGTTTGAGGCGTTGTATGGACGTAGATGTCGTTCCCCTCTATTTTGGAGTGATGTGGGTGAGAGGAGGACACTTGGACCAGAGATTCTACTTGAGGCTGAGGAAAAGGTGAGAATCGTTCGACGACACCTTTTGACAGCTCAGAGCCGCCAGAGGAGCTACGCCGATACCAGGAGACGAGATTTGGAGTTTCAGGTTGGAGATCATGTTTTCCTCAAAGTCTCGCCATCCAGAGGGATACGTCGATTTGGAGTACGTGGAAAGCTTAGTCCACGGTTTGTTGGCCCTTTCGAGGTATTGGAGCGTATCGGACCGATTGCATACAGGATAGCTCTACCCCCGCGACTTGCTGGCATACACGATGTTTTTCAAGTCTCAGCATTTAGGAGATACGTTTTCGATCATTCTCACGTAATCGACTTCACTCCACTAGAGATTGGCGAGGATCTGAGATACGAAGAGCGACCGTTGCAGATTCTTGCTCGGGAGACGAAAGAATTGCGCAACCGAGTCATCCCGTATGTGAAAGTGCAGTGGAGCAATCACGAGGAGCGGGAGGCGACTTGGGAGCCTGAGATGGTGATGAGGGAGGCCTATCCCTATCTGTTTGATGCCTGAGCTGAGGTACGTTTTAGTTTCGAGAACGAAACTTGTTGTAGTGGGGGAGGATGTAGTATCCTTTATATATATATGTGTGTGTGTGTGGATGCCACGTGCCCCCATGCATGGTTATCCATTCAATTAATTGAGAGATGCAGCCTACACCTCTCTAATTATATTTTTCTTTCTCTCTTTCGTGTGGAGTGGAGAGCCGAAGCGGAGGAGCCGCGTAGAGGTAGCCGCGAAGCTCGGATTCGCCGTCGATGTCGCGTCGCCGAGCCGTTCGAGCCTACGTTTGTCGCCGTAGCATCGCGAGGAGGCCGATCGAGGGTGTGTTATCGCCGTCCTCGACGTCGCACAGATACTAGGGTCGCTGTCGAGGTGGGTGTGCCGTCAAATTGCTTCTTTATTTCCAAGCTTCTTCAAATTCGAGCTAGGTGCTGTCCCTGCAGATTTCCAGCGTCGACCGTTGGCGCTTCGGCTCGTACTCGGTGTAGGAGCGTCGGATTTCGACGGGACTTGGTTCGTTGGATTCAGGACTTCGAGAGGAATCCACGAAACCCTTAGTTTCTGGATTTGGTGAAGGTTAGCTAGGTCGAAATTATGTTCTCCTCTGCTGCTGTGTTTCGGACAGAATTTGAGTTGGAGTTCTTCGTTGCGATGTGTGCAGGGCGATTTCGAACTTGAGCTGGACACCTTGGTTTTTTTTCCAGTGGATTTGGAGATTTTTGGTGACCTCCTCCCTGCCGGGGTTTAGCGATCGAGGTGGGTTTTCATCGGATTTCTACTCCTTTAGTCTCGTGGGTCGACATGTATATTTCGGGTTTTTCGTACTTGTACTTTAGCTCTAATTCATAGATGCTTCACATTTTGCTAGCAAAGATGAATGTAGAGCATGGTTTTAATTATGGATAAATTCTACATGTTGGACTTGGATAAGACTTATGAGAAAACTCACGATTATGATCGTCATATATTTAACTATCTGATTTAGCCCTAGGGGCCGTTGTATTATTTTATACTGTTGCAGTATCGTCATAGTGAGTATTCCAGGTAGTGTAGTTTTCTGTTACACTCGTGCTGGTATGCCGAGTATATTTTTAGAATAGCGTTTAGGCTGTTCCGGACCGTTGGGTGCCGTCGGGATTGACGGTGGACCCGTATCGCCTGTGTTGGCGTCAGATTGTGCCGAGGGCACGTTACCTATTCGTTGTTAGACCAGTTTGAGTCGGTTACTTGGACTTTGGCTTGACAGAGCCTGATTGAGCTCGACAGAGATACGCTGCATACTCGGTTGGGTAGCGCCCACGAGTGCCACTCCGGAGACGGGCTTTGTGCTTTCGCATTGGTGTCGCTCATGCCGGTTGGACTTGCTCTCCACGGACCAGTTAGTGTGGAGGTAGCTGGATAGTCACACTGGGCAGGGACGGGTGTATTCACAGTCCCCGGGACAGGTATGTTTACAGTCCCGATTGGATTGGGTCAGATTTGACATTTCCTACAGTTGATTAGTGTAGAGCATGATAGTGTAGTGATTTGTAGCAGTTGAGTTTATTTCCTGCATTTTCCTACTATTCTTGCTCCCTTCTGTAGACTTAGTGAGTGGACCGATGTTGTTTTGGGCGGCACCCACTGAGGACTACTTGTTTTTACAGTAGTTCTCACGCCCTATTTGTTACCCATGTTTTGCAGAGCCATAGGTTTCGGCTGCTGCACCTTCCGAGGCAGATCGAGGCAAGGGCGTCGCGAGTTAGAGCCCTACCCGACGAGCAGAACTAGAGGCACCCCTACTGCAGGTAGATATTTTGTTTCGAGTTTATGTACATAGTAGACTTAACTCGCCAGTGCGAGTAACTCTGTATTTTGGATTCAAACTATGTATATGAAACTCAGTTTGTTTAGCTTCTGTTTTCTCTAGCAGCTCTCTACTACTGTTCGTAGTAGTGTTTGACTTACAGGTACAGCTGTCGCTTCGTATACAGAAAAAATTCTTTTGTATACGGCGGATTTGTCGGCGTGCCCGGGGAACGAGACATCCGGGGCGTGACAATTTCTACCAAGATTTAAAATACAGTTTATTCGCACCAGTTTAAAACGTAATGCATAAAAAACTTAGAGAGTAAAGATTTCTACAACTAGATTTCTCTAGAGGAAATTCATATTACTATTTAAATTTTAAATTCAATGATTTAAAAACTAGATTGAACCGATTGATTTGGCTGATCAGATTTTGACCTATTCTATCAAGAATCTGATTTTACCTATTGAACCGAATAACATTAAGAACAATTTGGAACCGGTAAAGATAATAAATATTTTAATCAAAATGATAATTTAACTGTTAGAGCTAATAAATATTTTAAATATAATTTTAAACATATAAATTAATAAGATTAGAATTATTGGTGAGAAAAAAAAATAGTTAGGAACTTGAATTCGAATCTGACTAACAATCACAAAACTTATTTTCGAGCTCGACGTATTTCAAAAATCCATATCCAAATTCAAAACTGACCAATTTTTCGAAACCCAAAACCAAACCTAAACCAAAAGACTAGAATTCAAACAATTATTTCTGTTTACCATATTTCAAAGTATTTATATGAAATTTAAATTAGAGGAATTTCATATTACTATTTAAAGTTTAAATTTAATGATATATTGTCAAATCATTTGAAATTTTTCGAAATGCCAAATTATGAAAGGAAAGATAAAGAGAGAAAAAGGAAACAAAGAAAAAATAAAAATTTTGAAAATATAGTAGATGTAAAATGACTAAATTGCCCATGTATTAAAAGACAAAAATATTCTTTTTTGAGGTACCTAGTAACCGGTACCTCTTCCAAAGTAACCTGCTATTGCAGGTTACAATTTTTAAAAAACTAAATCTGAGTCGTTGAATACGCGTGAATGAACGGTAACCAAATAAAAAAAAGTATAGAAGCATTACTCTTTAAATATTAGGGGTAATTACCGACCGTCCCTAGCACAAGTAGCAAAAGAGTTTGGTGGTTGGTATTCGAGACCCAAGTTCGAATCCTAGTTGATTTACATTTTCAGCTAAGTTTATTTCTAAATAAAATAAACAAAACCGGTAGCATGCTATTTTTCTCTCAAAAAAAAAAATAGAGACAATTGCTTATATATTCCAGTTTTCGACTTTCTGATTTACTCTTTTTAGAAGGCTAATATTGAAAATACTCTTTTTTACATTCCAACCTGAAAAGTTTTCGACTTTCTGATTTACCCTTTTTAGAATGCTATATTGGAAATACTCTTTTTACGTTCCCACTTATTTTAACTAGAGTTAAATTATTTTAATGAACGGTTAGCGATAACTATTATCTCTATAAAATTACTATTTTACCCTTTCAAATATACTTTTTACCATCACCTATTTTTCTTATTCGTAGGAGCACAAAAAATGTTTTGATTTTTAGTCTTTTTAAATATGTCCTTCTACCAACACCAATATTTCTTATTTGCCCTTAAGTTAAAAGCAAAATAGACATTTTGATATTTTTTAAACTCTGATAAATGTTTAGCTCACGTTTAATTCAAGTTAACTTAACGGGTGGTAATTACAGGGGTGTTTTGAAATAACGGCGAAACATATAAGGGATATATATTGGAAAGAAAAAAAGTAAAAATAAATAAGATATTTTCGAAATTTTGAAGGGTTCATAGGCAATTATTCCTAAAAATTAACCATGTAGCTAAAACACATGAATTAATAAGATGATCATTTTTACTCAAAATTAACTCACGCGTGATCATAGGACTAATGATATCTAGCCAAGTTAATAAAATTAAAGTTTAAATTGTGAATTGGCAATTGGACAAAGTTTAGCTGGCCGGCTCTGAGGCCCTATTTTCACAAATAAAGTGGCATTAATCGATCAGATTTATTAGCATTTAGTTAAGGAGGTGTTTGGTTTGACGTAAAAACGAACTGAAAAATTGCTTTCGTATGAAAAATACTTTTTGCTTGTTTAGTTCTATGTAAAATAATTTCTCTGTAAAAATAATTTAACGAATTTAAAAATAATAATATTTTTATTTTTTTATTATTTTTCGGCGAAAACTGAAAACTCTCTCAATTACCCTCTCTGTCTCGTTGTACTAATATGCTATTATATAATATTTTATTTATAAATATTTATTTATATATTATATATGTGTTATTATATTTTGAGTTGAGCTGGAATGCTATCGGTAGCAAACCGGCTCCGTTGCCACCCATTTGTTTTCGATGATGGAGCCTTTAAATTGACAATCGACACCGTTGAACATAATCTATATCACTTGAAGTATCTAGAAACCAAATTTCAAATCTTTTCGACATTATTGACCTATTGATCGAAGGGTTTCAAAATTTGTAATTTTAATGGTAGATATGAGACGTTTTCTTGTTTAACGGTGTAAAGCTATCCAAATCAATTGAATTTTGGTTAGAAAATTCTTTAAACTATTTAGAATAAGATCTATACTCTCGATCTTAATTACAAAATTCCTATCATCACCTTTTAGAGGATATTCATTTTCAGCCGTTCATTTCTACGCCCACTTGATGAACAAGAGAACAATATCAGAAAAGCATAAAATTTGATTTCTAGATACTTCAAGTGATATAGATCATATTCAACGGTGCGGATTATCGATTTGGAGGCTCCATCATTAATAACAAATGGGTGGCAACGGAGTCCGTTTGCTACCGATAGTATTCTAGCTCAACTCATTATATATTATGTTATAAATATAAATTATTATATATTTTGTTATATGTATATATATATATATATATAGAACTAGGCTACTATGCTATTAATAGCACCAAGTCATTGGTGCTACCAAGTTTTTAGCCATTGGATTAAGTGATGTGCGGTTAGGATGATGTGGGCCCCCTAGGGTTGAGTGGGTGGTTGGTTGAATAGTATAATCTAACGGGTAAAAATAATCAAAGGGGTTAATCTAACGGCAGAAAACTTGATAGCACCAACTACTTGGTGCTATCGATAGCATAGCAGCCGGACTCTATATAATATATATTAATATATAATATATATATATACTTATTAATTTAGTTTATGATAATAGTATACATTAATAATTTAGAGCTGAGGCCCTACTATACCGTATCGGAAGCACGGCGAGCCTTCGTGCTTAACCTCATTTTCTATGTTGCGACTTATTGGAATCGATCGATCAGCTTCGTTAAACTTGATCTAGAGTATTTGGAGTACCTAGAAAATAAATTTTATTATTTTTCGATATCATTTGCCTAGTGATCGAATGAGCTCAAAATCAACAAATTTCAATGGCCGTAGTGAGCCGTTTGCAAGTTTAACGGTATAGAAATATCCAAATCACGTGAAATTTTGATAGAAAATTCTTTATACTATATAAAACAAGATCAATATCTTTGATTTAAAATTTTAATATCATATTATTACATTTTGTAAGATTTTTATTTTCAGCCGTTGATTTTGAGCCCTTCGTTCAGTAGGCAAATGATATCGTAAAATCATAAAATTTATTTTCTAAGTACTTCAAATACTCTAGATCAAGTTTAACGGAGCCGATCGATAATTCGAAAGTCGCAACATCGAAAACGAGCTGGAAGCACGGAAGGCTTCGTGCTTCCGATAGAATAGTAGCCTCACTCATTATAATTATTGCCAACTATTTGATTTTGATAATTTCTGCAAAAATTCTTTTTCTTACTATGGATTCAACCTCTATAAAAATGATAGACCTTAAAGATGATGATGATAATGATGATAATAATAATATATATAAATATTAATTATAATATATATAATATAGTAATTATTTATATAAATAATACATAATATATAATAGAAAAATATATAAAATTATTTTTATTTAAATTTTTTCTTTCAACCAAACAAGTATCGTTGGAAAATTACTTTTTTTTTCTACAAATTAAACATTAAAGAGGGTAAAAAAAAATTTCTCAGAAAACCCATTATTTTTCATAGTCTTACGTCGAACCAAACAGACTCTAAATTTAAATAATGATCACATTTAATTAATTTTGAATTTACAGTAAAATTAACTCTATTAGTAACACTATTTCAAAAAAAAAAAAGTGTTTTTTGTAAGAGAAGTTTAATGGAGAAATCCATTGGACATGATGCAAATCTACAAAATTGTAAAAAATTTTAAAATTGAAATTAAAAATAATAACTAATGTTGACCAATAACCAATCAAATGGATCAAATTTTTGATTGATTAGGCCAATGTGTCCTATCACTATTTTTAGTGTTTTATTCGAGGATGATTTGGTCTTTGAATCTCTTGATGGCCTTGAACTTCACAATAAAATTGAGCCACTTACACTTTAATCATAATCATATATATGTAGATTTGTAGACAAATCTAACCATATACAAGTCACTAAATTAACCACTAGAATATTTGATATTAAGTTCTTGGAAACACAATATTTGTGTTTGTTACTTACACCTGGTTGCCAACTTATTTCAATTTTTTATTTTAATTTTTAAATTATTTTAATAAAATAATTAACTATTATTATTTATTTTAGTTATACATATAGGAATGCAAATGTATCCGTGTTGGTAGAGCTCCCACTCCGATCTGCCTCAAATGAGACGGTAAGTGGAAACAAAAAAAATAACACGCTCTGATTCTGTCTCGATCCGCTAAGTAAATAGAGCGGGAGGCAGGAGACCCTTTTCTTTCTTAAATCCGCCCCGATGCATAAAAAATTCGCCAAAAATTTACTTCCGTTCGATCGCCCCAAATGAGGCGAAAGTGGGAGTCAAAAATAAAATAAAAAATAATCCGCTTCTAATCCACCCCACCCCAACAAAAAATAAAGCGGGAGGCGAGGGAACCCTCCCGCCCCGTTTGCATTCATATATATATATATATATATATATATATATATATATATATATATATATATATATATATATATATATANTATATATATATATATATATATATATATAGAATTAGGCTGGAATACTATTGGTAGTAAAATGCTCTTTTTGCTATCAAGTTTTTAACTCTTGGATGAAAAATTGTAGAGTTATTAGTCAGTTAGAGTTGAGTGGTCCCCCTAGGGTTGAGTGGTCCCCACTGGGTTATAGTATTTAATCCAATGGTTAGAAATGATGAAAAAAGTTGATTCAAAGGCTAAAAAACTGGTAACAACAATAGAATTTTGCTACTAATAGTAGCCCAGTCCAACTCTCTCTCTCTCTCTCTCTCTCTCTATATATATATATATATAGAATTAGGCTGGAATACTATTAATAGTAAAACGTTCTTTTTGCTATCAAATTTTTAATCCTTGGATGAAAAATTGTAGGATCAGGATGATATTAGTCGGTTAGAGTTGAGTGGCCCCCCTAGGGTTGAGTGGTCCCCACTGGGTTATAGTATTTAATCCAATATTTAGAAATAATGAAAAGAGTTGATCCAAAGGCAAAAACACTGGTAACAACAATGAGATTTTGCTACTAATAGCAGTCCAGTCCAACTCTCTCTCTCTCTCTCTCTCTCTCTCTCTATATATATATATATATATATATATAGAGTTGAGCTAGTATACTATCGATAGCAAACAGCCTCCGTTGCCACCCATTTGTTTTCGATGATAGAGTCTCCAAATCGACGATCGGCACTGTTGAACATGATTTATACTACTTAAAGTGTTTAGAAATTAAATTTCAAATCTTTTCGACATTATTTACCTAACGATCAAAGAGTTTCAAAATTTGTAATTTTAATGGTCGATATGAGGCGTTTTCTCATTTAATGGCGTAAAAATATCCAAATCAATTGAATTTTTGTTAGAAAATTCTTTAAACTATTTAAAACAAGATCTATACTCTTGATCTTGATTACAAGACTCCTATCATCATTTTTTAAAGAATATTCATTTTTAGCCGTTCATTTTTGTGTCCACTTGATGGATAAGAGAATAATATCAAAAATGTATAAAATTTGATTTCTAAACACTTCAAGTGATATAGATCATGTTTAACGGCGCCGATCGTCGATTTGGAGGCTCCATCATCGAAAACAAATGGGTGGCAACGGAGCCCGTTTGCTATCGATAGTATTCTAGCTCAATTCTATATATGCTATCATTAAAAAACTTACAAGTACCAAATGTTTGTGCTTTTACAAGTACCATAGCCGAACTATATATATATATATATATATATATATATATATATATATATTCAGCCGTTGATTTTGAGCCCCTTCGTTCACTAGGCAAATGATATCGTAAAATCATAAAATTTATTTTCTAGGTACTTCAAATACTTTAGATCAAGTTTAACGGAGCCGATCGACGATTCAAAAGTCGCAACATCGAAAATGAGCTGGAAGCACGGAAGGCTCCGTGCTTCCGATAGTATAGTAGCCTCACTCTATATATATATATATATATGATATGAAAGATTACTGCACGGTAAAATTTAATGCTGATATGATAAACTTCATTTTAGCACGGACTTGGCAATTTCAACTCAAATTAATGAAGGTTTTAACGGTAGAAAAAATTTAAATAAATGTTAGAGATAAGAAAGTTAATTATAAAAACTAAAAATTTGAAAACCTAAATAAAACATAAGGTAAAAGCCCATGAAAACCATCCTTTGTTGCACAAAAAATAGTTATTTTCTAACTATTTTTGTAAACTCTAATAAAGGTGAAAAAGCTCATTAAAAATTTAGAACAAAATATTATATTCTACTGTAAAACTATTTTTCAGGAATAAGAGAAAATCATCTCGTAAATAAAATATAAAATGCTGCCAATCTTGAATGCGAAAACCTCTCAAGGAGTAAATATTAAACTATTTATTTGCAATAATCAGGTAAAGAAAAATTCTAATATCTAATAAATTACACTTTTCATGTGGCACACAAGTATTATTTGCTAGTTGCTACGGGATATGCTGACTAGGAAGTAAAAGTGGAGGGACAAGTGTGCAATTTTGCCATTTTCGAATCCAATGCTTCCGCACACGTGCCGAGCGTCACCCTCCCCACCACCACTACTCACGTGTGGCCCCGGCACGAGTCACCACTCGCGTCAGAGCCCTTCCAAGCTTCCCCCCACCAGGGGCATTTTGGTCATTTCACCCACCCCCTTCCCCCTTCGCCTTTCCCTCCCCCCACTAAAGCATTAACTCCACCACCTCGCTCGAAAACAGTGGAGAGAAAAAAAAAAAAAAAAAAAAAAAAAANAAAAAAAAAAAAAAAAAAAAAAAAAAAAACCCGCAACGGCGAAGTGCTCTCTCTCTCTCTACACATTCTGTTCCCATTCTACACCCCAACGGTCGCTTTTCGAGGGGGGCGGAGGGGGGAAAAGAGGGGTTTTTCTCGGTTTTTTTTTTTTTTTGAGGGGAAAATAGTTGGGTTTCGAGGGATTTCGAAGAAGAGGGAGGGGGTGAAGCGGGGAGGGGGGGTTGGGGGGCGCCATGGCGACGGCGCACGTTAGCGTGAGCCATGGCTTGTTAGGGCTTTTCCTTGCCCTAATCCTCTTATCGCGCGCCGAGGCGAGGTTGGGAACGACGAGGCAACGTTTGGAGGTCCATCGCCACCTCAGGCGCCTCAACAAACCCGCCGTAAAGAGCATTCAGGTTTGAATCCTTTTTTTTTTGTTTTCTCTCTCTCTCTCTCTCTTTTTTAAATTTTTTTTGGGGGAGGGGAATAATTGTTGGGTTTTTGGTTTTTTTTTTTTCAAGTTTATTTTGATTTAAAAAGTGTTGTTTTGTTTTGAGTACGTTTTTTAAAGGATTTTTGGTAGCTTCTTTTGAGCATTTGTTCATGCTGTGAAAAAAGAGGTTTTTTTAAAAAAAAACTTTAATTGAAAAAAAGACTTTGTGATAAAGATGTTACCTTTTTCCCTATTTTCTACTAATTTGTGGTATATTTCCCCCCTTTTTTTTCTCATTTTTAAAAGTACAGCATTTTGTGTTCTATGATCTGCACACCCCTTTTTTTCATTTATAAATGTCACTTTCAAACCCCCCCAGAAAAAATTGGCTTTTTTTTTTTTTTCTTTTGGTAATGTTGTTTGCTTTTATTTTGTAAAAGTTGTTCTTGTTTAATTTGATTCCTTTTTTGACAAAATTTGCAGTTTGAAGCATCAATCACCATTGTAGCATTTCTCTGTTCTTCTACTTCCCATGAAAAAAAAATAAATTCTTGTAGTCCATCTCCTCAAATGTCCCAATCTAATCTCATTCTTGAAATTATTTGGTCATTTTCACTTCTAACATCCTCTAATTGCCTCTCTAATCTTTTCTCTCTCTTTCTTTTTTAACCAAAAAAAAAATTTTGAAAAAAAAAAACAGAGCCCAGATGGAGATATCATAGATTGTGTGCATGTCTCTCATCAACCAGCCTTTGATCACCCTTTCCTTCAGAACCATACCATCCAGGTTCCTCTCTCTCTCTCTCTCTCTCTCTCTCTCTCTCTCTCCATTCTCTTTAGCATTTTGAACCCACCATTGCTTCAAAATTTGCTGCAGATGAGGCCAAGCTTCCACCCAGAGGGGCTCTATGCTGAGAGCAAGGTCTCAGCAGGTGAGAAGAGCAGGCCAGTGCTGCAGATGTGGCACCAGAATGGGAGGTGCCCAGAGAACACCATCCCCATCAGGAGGACCCAGAAGGATGATGTGCTCAGAGCAAGCTCTGTCAAGAAGTATGGGAGGAAGAAGCACAAGAGCTTCCCAAACCCTCTCTCTGTTGACCCTGACCTCCTCAATGAGAGTGGCCATCAGGTACATATATATACATATATATATGGATATCTTTCTTGCATCAAAGGTCTCATTTTTAGCCCATTTTGCTCTCACTAAAAGTTGTAATTGTGGGGAGAGCAGCATGCAATTGCATATGTGGAGGGGGATAAGTATTATGGGGCAAAAGCAACTATAAATGTGTGGGAACCAAAGATACAGCAACCAAATGAGTTTAGCCTCTCTCAGCTTTGGATCTTAGGTGGTTCATTTGGAGAGGACCTCAATAGTATTGAAGCAGGGTGGCAGGTGAATTTATTTGTTCTTGTTTGCTTTGTTCAATCCTTTTTGACTAAATACATTGTGAGGTTCAGTTCTTGTCATTTATTATGTCAGGCAGGCAATGTGCTGATGAGATTTTTGTGATCATCAGGTTAGCCCAGATCTCTATGGGGATAACAACACAAGGCTATTCACTTATTGGACTGTAAGTTAAATCCCATCCTATTCCCCCTACTACTAATTGATTGAACTATGCTTGTGTGTTTGAGTGTTGATGATGAGATACTGTAGTTGTTGGTGTTCCTACTAGATTTTTCTTTTTTTTTTTTTTCTTTTTTAAAAAAAAGCTTTGGATATCAAAAAATGGGCTTCTTAATGTTGCTTGTTGTGGTGAATTGTAGAGTGATGCATATCAAGCAACAGGGTGCTACAACTTACTGTGTTCTGGATTCATCCAAATTAACAGTGAGATTGCAATGGGTGCCAGCATCTACCCCATCTCTGGCTATGGTGGTCCCCAGTATGATATCAGTATTTTGGTCTGGAAGGTAAAAAAAAAAAAGAAAAAAAGAACTCAACCCTCACCTCACATGCATGCAAGTTACATAAACAAATGCAGTAAAATTAGCAGAGAATCTCTGCCACCTGTTCCTTGGTTCTTTCTCATGCACATCAACTCACACAAAAGTGTAATTTATTCATTCAACTTTTGTGCATGCATATTATCGGTCGATAGATATACGCATCTTTTGCGTGTTTATGTCCCTGAAGTTAAAGTAAGCTTTTGGTTTCTCGCGCTTATACTTCACTATCCTGTGGTTTTACTCGTTCCACTTATAGTTACCCTCCCGTAAAAAGTCTATAAAAATTAGCATGTGGAGTTATAGATCAACTCAAGATACATATGGACAAAACGTAGAACAATGATTTGTTCATGCCATTTCAAACCTACCGTTAGCGGGAGATTCTTGTTGCGGCATAATGTAATAATCTCGGGGATGAAACCGCAGTATAGTGAAGTGAAATCGTGAAAAACACCAAAGTAGTATTTGAACTTTACCAGCATTAGAAACTTCTCGGAAACCCGAAGGATGTAACAATAAGTTTGTTTTCTTGTCTTCATTATTATTATTATTATTTTTTTTAAATCAGGATCCAAAAGAAGGGAACTGGTGGATGCAATTTGGGAATGACTATGTGCTGGGCTACTGGCCTTCTTTCTTGTTCTCCTACTTGGCAGACAGTGCCTCCATGATAGAGTGGGGCGGCGAGGTGGTGAACTCGGAACCGGACGGCGAGCACACCTCGACCCAGATGGGCAGTGGCCACTTCCCTGAGGAAGGCTTCGGCAAGTCGAGCTACTTCAGAAACATTCAGATAGTGGATGCATCCAACAACCTGAGATCACCCAAAGGTGTTGGCACCTTCACTGAGCAATCCAACTGCTATGATGTTCAAAATGGCAACAATGGTGATTGGGGCAGCTACTTCTACTATGGTGGTCCTGGTCAAAACCCCAATTGTCCATAATCAGAAAATAAAAAAAAAAAAAGAAAATTTGCCCTACTCTCTTGTATTGTACCATTCAATATAGTGCAACCCCTCCCTTTCTTTTTTTCCCCTTCTCTTCTTTCATTTTTACTAATCACTCCTAGGCAAGTAGTTGTATGTGGCATGGGCATGTGAAATTGTTCTCTTCCTTGGAGAATTTTGGGTTTGTTGTAGTCCTTTTTTTTTTTTTTTTTTTCCTTTTTCTTTTTAATGTTTCTTTTGGTACTTGCTCTCTCTCCATATGTAAGCTCTTTGGGGATGAGGATGGTCAAGTTTCTTAAGAGAAAGAAACAGGCCTACTGTGGGGTCCATCATTTTCACTCATGTACACCATTAAGCTGTTGTGTTGCTTTGTCCTTTTTCTCCTTTGTTGCATTCCACATGTGAGTATTATTGTTTATTTGATTTTGTGTGTTTGAGATTCCAGTATCTATGAGCATGGTAGAAAAAGGTGTGGGCTTTAGATTTTACTATCCACAGTAAATCTTAAAAAAAGAAGAGATTCTGTACAAAATCTAATTTAGTGGTTTTTAGATGGTAGAATCTGACTAAAAAAGGTGGATTGCATGTGAATTTGATAGATGCATGGCCCTCTTTCTTTCTTTCTTTCTTTTTCTAACTTTTTACTTCACCTTTTTCATTTGAGTTATGAACCTCTTTTTTAGTGGGTTCCTGGGCCTAACTGTTTTGGGATCAACTTTTAATTGCATGGCCACCAACCTTTTTTTTTTTTTTTTTTTGAAAAACATTTATTTCATTTAATTTTTAAAAAAAGATAAGGAAGCACTCATTAGAGTAATGTATATATAGTATATTAATTATATATATATATATTATATATATATTATATAGTGAGCTACTATGCTATCGAACATGGGAGCCTTCTTCTTCCAGCCTCCAGTTTTCGCATGTTGCGACTTCTCGAGACGTCCGATCTGCCCGCTTAAACCTTATTCTAGAGTATTGAATACCAGAAATCAAATTGTAGTTTATTACGCATATCATTTGCCTATGTAAACGAAGGGGCCTCAAATCAAGCGATTCTGAAAATAAAAATCTACAAAAGTAAAACTATCGACAATCTTAAAATTTAATCAAAATATTGAATCTGTTTTATATAGTTAAAAATTTTCTAATAAAATTCACGTGATTTGATATTTCTACACCATTAAACTTGCCAACGGCTCACTCGGCCATTATAAAATTTGATTGATTTTGATCCATTCATCCCAAGCAAAATTGAATCGAAAAATAATAAAAATTATATAGGTACTACTTCCATACTCTGATCAATTTAAAGAGCGATTGACCATTCGAATCGCAAACATCGAAACGACCTGGAAGCACAGAAGAACTCCGTATTACGATGCATAGAGTCCTTACTCTCTCATCTCCTCTACTCTCCTTCTCTATATATTATATATCATATATATAATTGTGGGTGTCACATGGCTACCACATGAATTTTGTTTTGTATTCAAACCCCAATAATTCCACCTGTGAATTGTGTACTGATGTAGAGGGCCAGCTTTTGGATTCATTTGGAATATATAAGTCTCAAGGGAGGAAAGGTAGTATGGTAATTTAATAAGATAATATGAAGAAAATAAAATCTGAATTTAATGAATTAATTATAAATTAAATTTGTGTGTACTCACAGCTTTATTAGTTTAATTCGCGAAATATTCGCGAATTATTGAAAATTCAAATTAATGGCACGTTTTTTAATTTTTTTCAAAGAAAGAAAATTATTCGCAATTTTTATCAGCCAAATAATCGCGAATTATTTTCGAATTATTAAAAATTTGAATGAAAAACTATAATTTTATGTTTAAATATAAATTATGCTTATATTTATATTTTATATTTATATATATTATTTTTATTTTATATAGGGCAATTTCATGTACCCCTCTCAAAGTCTAAAATATCATCGATGCCGCACAAATTAATATATATCCTATACCCTTAGAAAATACAAAAATGTATCATCCAATACCTTACTGTTAATTATTGCTTTACATAGTATTAAAGGGTTAAAGAATGGTTAATTTTAAAATGACTTATTTACAGCTAAGTTCTCTTACAGTAAAAATGTATGGAGTCCCCTTCAACTTCTGCCATTTGAAAATTGCTCCCTCAACTTTATTTTAGTAGCATATTCATTTTCAGTGTATGAAAAATGAGAATTTTATTTAATTTTTGATAATTCACCAAATCTAGTCGCTCAATATTATATTTTTATGAATAAATAATATATATAAAAATTTAAATAAAAATAATGTTATAAAATTATCTGATTTTATTTTGAACTTAAATTTTTTTTTAATCAAATTATATCGATAATTTACTCTGCATTAAATGCCATTAAAAACTTGAAACATAATATATTTTAGCTTTCGAACTAAAACTCTCTTTTGTTTCAATCGACAGAAATAATTCATGATATATTTATGTGATTACTTTGCTTAAATAGGAAAAATAAATCTATAATTATTTTCCAAAATTATTATTACTTAATTAGGATATAAATGATATTAAAGTATTACGTTTTTATCTGAATCGATTTAAAATGAGGTAAGCTTAATCAATAGCTGAATAGGAATAGTTTCAGTTATAGATATCAAAAAATAAAATCCCATCGTATGTAAATTCAATTATGCGTTTGGTCTATATTTAAACTGAACTTGAACCGAAATCCGAAACTAAAAACAAAACCAAAATTAGATAAAAACATACTATATATAAAATATAATTTTTATATATTTTTTAATAATTAATATATATTAATGATTTAATTTAATATGTATATATTAAATACTCAAATTTAGATTTAGAAAATTATCTTGAAATACCTATTAGTATTTTTATTATTAAGTATTAATAAGAGATAAAGGGTAAAAATGGTATTTTGAAAATTTAACTCCGTTTCAAATGGGACCTAACGGATCTAAACTAATAGAGGGCATTTATGATAATTTTTAACCTATTGGAGGGTATTTGTGATATTATCAATTTTAGAAGGGTATTGATGAAATTAATAGTTTCTAGAAGGGCATCTATGAAATTATTCCTTTTATATAAATCTATTTTTTAAGTCAAATTTTTTAATAAATTTAAAAATTAGAAAATAAATTTTATGTGTATTATATCGGTATAGAATTTTTGCTGTACGCCCACAATAAGGTCCTTTCAAAATTTAACGCCACCAACGGTATAATAGTACATTACTCTGCTTTTTTTTGTTTTTTTTGGCCCATTGCTGTGTTGCAATAAAGTATTATTTTTTAAATGTTACCAAGAATAGATTCTCCCTTTAAAATAATAATAAAAGGAGGTTTGGTGGTTTATTAATACGAGAGATATTGGATTCTCACTTCTAATAGAAAATATAGGGAAGCCATTTTAAAGTAAAAAAAAACCAGTGATGCACTTTTTTTGTGGAAAAAAAAAGGTAAAATTTTCAAAAATGCCTGGCTAATTTCTCAAAAAGTTTCGATTTCACAC
The DNA here is from genome assembly GCF_001540865.1 of Ananas comosus. Taxonomy (NCBI): domain Eukaryota; kingdom Viridiplantae; phylum Streptophyta; class Magnoliopsida; order Poales; family Bromeliaceae; genus Ananas; species Ananas comosus. The sequence goes on along the minus strand of NC_033627.1, from coordinate 5,430,214 downwards.
CATATAGAAGTTTGATTTGCATCCTGATAATTTTGTAAATAGAAAATTTTGCAATTTTTTGAGTGGCGAAGATCGAAGAATTAGAGTGGTTGGAGAAAGAACGACAAGAGTGGTGTACAAATGTTCAGATATACTGCACAATAGTACTAATTCTTACGGAGCCATCAAAAAATTCAAATCAAATAAATTAAAAGAATAGATGGTAAAACTAAAGATTTTAAATAGGTGGGATACAGTGTGATTTTTAAATCCTTTAATGGGTTGGTCATTTTCTTTTTATCAAGTGCTGCATGATTCTCCAGCTATGAAGTGCTTCTGCTTTCCACATACTCAGATTCCTCTTTCCAAAAGACAATCCTCTGCAAATGAAGTACACCTGCAAAGGTGTTCAATAATCGATTATAAACTAAAAAATTATGTCCAATGCAATTTGTTTGTCATTAAATTGAAAAGAAGAAAAAGAAAAGTTTGCTCTCCAGTTTTCATTTAGTTTTTACACAATATTTCCAATCAAACCATTTTTTTTCAGAACCAAAAAAGGACCACTCATATGGTATGACATTAAAAAAACAGAGAGGACAAAACCAAAGGAGAAAAAAGAAAAAGAAAACAAAGAGATAGGGCTATCTACTGGGAACTTGAGAACAAATAGTTTTTGGAATGATACATAGATAAATCCAGATAAGCCCAACAAGCTCTTTCTCACTCTGAAATAACATCACAACCACTACATATGGGGATCACAGAAAAGACCAATTTGCTTTCAAGATATACAGGACAATAGCAAGGCTGGGGCCTAACAGCTGTCTCACACTTTGGCCCTCACATCACATATTGTTTACATAGTTTCAATTTGTAACATTTCACAAATTTAACACAACCCATTTTTCTTTACACAGTTTCAATTTGTAAACAATTTACAAATTTTTAATACAATCCATTTTGCTTTCATTTTCATTCAAGAGATGTAAGGAAACTCGGTGAACTTTCAAAGGTTAAAGAAATACAAATTTATTCCTTTTGTGTATTATTTTACTGGTATCTCATGCACTCCTCATTCTGTTCGCTGCGTTGGTGCCGAAATTGAACTCTCTTTCATCTCCATCTGCAGGAAAGTGGAAAAAAAAGAAAAAAAAAAAAAAGAAGAAGAAATTATAGAGGCCTTTATTCAACAATTGTATTACTTCATTGTTCTAGACACAGTTTTTATAGGTCGATCGGCTGTAATACCAGTTGATTGGAAGTGCATTTTAGATATCCCAAGTGGGAAAGAAACAATTTGCACAAAATCTGTCGAAGTTCATGCTATAATATTATTTCATATTTCATATTTTACGAGAGAAAAGGTCTATCCATCAGGTGCTTATGTGTTTAAAGTAAGCAGGTTCCTCGTAATATGTAGAAAGCTACTTTTCATCTTCTATGCATCTCCAAGAGTCCAACCAGTGTCACACCGGTAAGTTCACCAAGGCTAGTAAGATATGCTAATACTATAGGAGCATTAACTAGTGCATTCCTCTTGAAGATTCTTTTACATGTTAAAGAGGAGTGATGAAAGTACAGGTACTAAGCAATATTTCAACCAGGAGAAATCAAGAACTTATCAGAAACATTACCTGCGATCTACAAAGTTTTTATTCCGTAGTTGAAATCGAGGCTCTCGCAGATTGAAGCATTTCAACAATAAGAGTCTTGACATCCCTGCATAAGAAACAAGGCAACCGCAATGTTGAGATACGGAAGCTACTTCCATCCCCAGTTTTGAGCAACAAGAAAAGAACGGAAGAGAACTTACTAAAAACAACATTTATGAAAGCATAATGCAGATATTTCTATGGCTTACTTTCTGTCTTGTGCTGGCCTTGGGAAAGGGATCCGGAGCTTCATACTGTTTCCTTGATAAACAGCCTAAACATAGAAAAGCAAAAATGAGCTGTGGAATTCAAATGAATGAGAACTTGTAGTTCAATTGAAAAAGCAAACAGATTGTTTGTATATGAGATCAATAGCGTTGAAATTTGTTATGATGACAGCTAAAGTTATTAACATGGTACACCATAGTTATGTAACTTATGTTGTTGAATCAAACCTACAGAGGGTTTTTTTTTTATTTCTCTAAGTGCCGACAGCACCTATGCTCAGAACTAATCAAACATACTTAGAGCTAGGTAAATCTGATATACAAAGCGCCTGTTTAATTTTCCTAGTCACACCAAAAGGAATTATGCTACAAATGCTGCTTGGAAACAAAGGATACACCTACTGAAGATGCACAAACCTATTTGATTCATAGGCCTAGAAACACAAGCTATCAGCATTATCATTCTTTCTTGCAGAATTAATTTTGAGGATGGATGAGGTTGCAAAGAAAACATTCAATACCTACAGTAGCAAACTTTCAATATCTTAGGTTGTGGATTCTTTCTCTCACTGCTACATTAAGAAAATAATATGACCTAACTTAATGCAATGCGTTCACCATAAGATATCAATATTCATGGAAACACCACCAACAGTATAATACCGAAACAGAAATAGATAGAGGAACAATAATACTACCTTCACATTGAAACCAAGACTATCCACATCCAGCATGTAAGCAGAATCCACCTGAAGATATTTTCCTATTTTAGTATTTGAAACATTCACAGTTAAAAAATATTGAACTATTAGAACAGTACAGACTCCGCCAAAGCCTGACAAACACAAAGAGGTGTTTCCTTATATGAGATGAATATTTACAGGAAATAAATGACTGCTTCATAGTCAAAATCACATTTAAACGAGTCTAAACTAACATTATAACAATGATTACAGTAGATCGTTCCCATGGAACTAAGCACACTATAGTTGCAGGAACTAACTCAGTCCATTGAGAATGTATTGTAACTGGTTTTATATGAGCACAACATGATGCGGTTGCTAAAATTCTATTAGGCTCCTTAAAACACTAAATGATAGCATAATTTCTGTTTTCCAAGGAAATCCAAGGTGTCGCATGTCTATCTGTAACAATAATGGGTACAAAGTGTCAGCCATTCTTTATAATAGTCTCAATCTCAAAATCCTAAACAATAAGTATTGAGAGAATCAAAACCCAAATGCAAAAATAAGAACGGGATTCATGGTAACGGAACTCATCAAAAATCTTTCAAGGCAACTCAACTGCTTCACAGGTCTAAACAGAAGTTTTTATTCAATTTACAATAATGTAATTCCTTTTATGGCACATTGATACAAGCAAATCTCAGATCAGCATACCTTTACTGAGGTTGAATGTTGCACTATTAGCTTTGTATCTTCAGCATGATCCCTGTTCATGTGGGACTACAAAAAGACAAGTTGAAGTGCAGGAAAAATAAATAATCAAAAGGTAAAATAAGGTAACAGAGACAAGGTTGGAATACCGTAATAGGATTTGAAAACTGAGATATAGGATCCACTTGCCCGGCCTTATACTCCTCTGCACTAAATTCTGGTGACGGTAATATCACCGATAACCAGTAAGTCAGCTGCTGAAATCAGATGATTATATATTCTTTCTAACATCTAATACCTTCTTAAACTTACCGACAATTGTTTCTATGTACCACAAATATGCAAGGTATTTTGTGCACCCAAAAGCAAAGAAGCATGTTTAGGCCTCAAAAGGCCATTTCAGGCCAAAATGAAACAGCAGTAACAATCATTTTTCATAAAAGTAAATGGTAGTATGTTAAATTATATGAAACAACTGTTGTACTCCAAAAACTTAAACTGATAGAGAATGATGTTTTTATATTTTTTATATTTAACACTCTCTCTCACGTCTGAGATCAAGGCTTTTTAATAGACTCATGATGTGGACTTAAATTAAATGGAAGGAAATCAATTATGCTAGGAGCCTGGTGTGACTCAAACTGAAAACCTCCTGCTCTGGTACCATGTTAAATTTTATAAAACAATCGTTGTACTCTAAAAGTTTAAGCTGATAGAGGGCAGTGTTTATATTTTTATAATTACTAGTGGAAGATATTATCTTTATGTTATCTCTAAATTCTAGTTCTTCAACATAACTGCTCATCCGCATACCTCCTGATCCAAGCAGAGCTGTTGCAACTCCAGATACATATCTCACAAATTTCGGTTTGATATGAACAAAATGGAAGTCACCAAAATCAACCTATGATTAGAGGCTTTAAGATATCAGATAACACCATGGAGGAATACAACATAATTGTGAGTAGACAATTGGAAAAGTGACCAAAATGTTACCCAGAATGCATCAGGATGTCTCCTCAAGTATGCAGTCCGTATGCCATCTCTATCATCTTCTGAAACCTTAAGTGAAGGCAATAGAACGCTTAATCAATACACATGAAGTCATAAAACAGAACGACAATGGCATAACTGAGGAATAACAAGTCTACAGTGCATATGTAGGACTCAAAATTTTGAATTAGTTTACAAATAAGATAGGTCAAAATCTCTGTGCAGAAATTGGTCAACTCAAGAGTATCAAACTGCATAAGTAGAACAACATTAAGAATGAAACCCAACAAACTGCTGCCATTAAGTTTAACTGTTAAGGCAATGAGCTACTCATGCCTTACTTTTAGATAGCATAAGATGAGATAACATGCTGGCTGGGAAATCAAACTTCTCACATAAGCTGTAGTGTCAAAAATATGTTATTGTAGAGTCGACAAAAATAGAAGCAATATGATGATAACTCCAAAGGCTATTTAGCACTTTACAATGCAAAGCAAATAACAAGATAAATAATAAGATATCATAGGACATACTAGGAGGTAAACACTAGTAGGTGGATCAGAATGAACAATGAAATGTGAAATGCAGAGAGAGAGAGAGAGAGAGAGAGAGAGAGAGAGAGAGATGGGGCACAGGGAGAGTAATGCGCTTACAGGCATAGCATCTCCATATATGGTGATTGTTATATCTGTCCTATCTGCAGGATCCTTGGCGACAAGCAAGGAACATTTCGGATTTCCTGAAAGATTCTGTACATATTAATATAGTTAGCTGCATGGCCTTAAAATTTTTGGATGTTAAATAAGGATTGAGAGATTATACATCAGTTATTTCAATCTAGACTTATGACTATAATAACATCGGCTTCAAATGTGTGAGAGGGTGATGTAGCCAATCAAACCTTTGAATGAACTGCTAGACTGCTAACTGCTAATATAGGGGAGCCATCCTGATCGCATGCATAATCAACCATTGATCCAGATGGATAACCCTCGTGCTTCTGAAATGAAAATAAAAGATGAGACAAATAATCACATTACTTATCATGCAAAACCTACTACTGCCTGCCAAAAGAAAGGTATGACAGTGGGCAGGTTAGTTATGTGTTTGTTATGCAGGAACCTACACCTTATGTCAGTGTAGCCTATGCAGAGCAGCCAAACAACCAAATCCACACATGCAACTGAATGCACTGCTTTTTGGAACTACAGTTGATGGAATTTTTCAAACATAATTTAGAAGTTGAATAGGTGAAAAGCGATGAATATCTGTACAAAGAAAGAAGACAGAAAATTCGAACCAAGAAAGAAGTAATAGCTCTAAAACCAAATCAATTACCAGGAAATATTGATAAGCACTAATTGCAAAAACTCCAAAAAGATAAATTTTAGCAAACTTGCAGGAAATCTCCAAGTGTTGGTGGTGAAAGAAAACATCTATTTATAATGATTAGGTTGAACAGTCCAGGAAGACTGATGATATATCACAAACTACCACCTGATTAACTTCTCCAAGAGGCAAGATTATACGAAGCTGCCTTGCTTGGAATCTCGGTGAAATAGATATCACTTATTTGGATATTGATATATAAGAATGCAGCTTAACGAAACCAATTGCCAACACACAACAAAGTAGTTTATGTAACTAGCAGAAAAGGAAGGGTTTCCACAATGAGGAAGCTTGAACGGAAGATAGCCAGCAGGTTATAGCAAAAGAGGGACATTTAGGATGATAAATAATAGGTCTGCTTCACATAATCTTTTGCTTTATCTACCTGATTTCCTAAAATTCTTTGATTTTGCCCCCTTTAGTAGAACTGTTGTAAAATGAGTGAAAAATATTGATGGCAATTTCACAAATACTCGGTGGACAATTTCACAACACACACCCTATACACATTCAATGGAGAACCCAACATGAGCAATCACAAAATAAAGAAAACTGTAAGAATACAAGAATTTACATAGTTCCGCTATGTCTACATCTACGGGAGAACAATGTGAAAGAAATTTCCACTATAAAACTTGGAGATTACAAGAGAGATACATATGGGAGAAATATTACCTTCATTCCAAAGTACAAAAAGAGCTCTAACAATCTCTAGCTCTACCCAAATGGTATATATCATACCTTACAAAAAAGATCTCACCTCCTTATAAAACTATGATTAAACCAAGCTCTTAGATTTTTCTCTTTTTTTTTCCCCACTTCTTTTCTTATTCTCTACTTCTCTAATATTCTCTAATATTTTAATTACCCCACTTTAGCCCCTAAGACAAGAAGCTATAAAATATAGTCCTTTGGATCAAAAGAATCATAATCCAAAGCTTACAAGTAGGAGGCCCAAATACATAGTTAGAAAACATAGACAAAGAAGATTTAACCACCAAAATTATATAGCCCAAAGAACAAGACCAAAAAAACAAATAAGCCCAATGCAGTTAGCAAAAAAATCTCCCACTTTAAGGCAAATCTCTATCATTCAGACAAGTAATCTTCATCCATCAAGTAAGCTTCATCACAATGCGTTGTTCTCCAACCACCCCATCTACGTCTTGATCAATCTAGAATACTTCCTACAAAATATGAACTTTTCTGTAGGAACAATTTTTGTTAACATATCCGCAAGATTTTTCTTTGTATCGATATTCTCCACATCCAAGTGTCGACGATCTAATGCCATTTAAATAAAGTGAAAGCGAACATTAAGATGCTTAGTTTGGGAGTGATGTGCCGCATTCTTTGCAAGATGAATTGCACTTTAATTATCACAATGCATAACATCTTTGTTTTGCTTCACTCCGAATTGTGCAAGAAATCATTTCAACCAAATCATTTCCTTCGCCGCTTTGGTCAAGGCAACATATTTCGCTTCCGTAAAGGACAAAGCAATAATGTCTTGCAACCTAGAATCCAACTAACCGCACTACCTCCAAATGTGAAAATATATCTCATAATGGATTTTCTTGTCTCTCTACAACTGGCATGATCAGAATCAACATATTTATTCAACCTCCAAAGAAGTTTCGTCAAAACATATGCAAACATTTTGTGAGCCTTTCAAATACCAAAGAACCAACTTAACGGCTTGCCGATGCTACTTTACCGAATTGGACATATATCTTGAAATAACTCCATCCGCATAAGCTATGTCTGATCTTGTACAAACCATAGCATACATCAAACCCCCAATGGCAGAATTATAAAAAACATTCTTTCTTTTATCTCTTTCGGTCTCATTCTTTTGTCTTTTTGGATAACTTAAAATGCTCGGCTAACGGCATACAGTCATTCATTTCAAACCTTTCAAGAACCTTGGAAATATAGTCCGATTGACTAAGCTACAACTTGCCATACTCCCTATCCCTTCTAATTTGCATGCCCAAAATTTTTCTTGCTTTAGTAGCAAACTTTTTCGACATGTCAAGCTTTAATTTTGTAATATCATTTTGATCATTACTACCAAGGATTTAAGTGCCCATCGGCATGGGCTTTATCCATCGTGCTGAACCGTGCTAACAAGATATCGGCACGATACAGCCCCCTATGCCGACGGCACAATTCAAAACCCTCTATTCTTTAAATTAGTAAGTAATTTTTTCAATAAAGTTCAAAAGATTTGATAAAGATACATAATAAACAGTTAGAATATTTTGTTGTTAAAAAAATAAATATCTCATGCCATTATGTATCGGCACACATGTACTTTTTGTAACCGGCACGCATTAGCATAGCCAGTAAATTTTCGCCACGACCCCGTGCCACGTCACTTAAATCCTTGATTACTAACAATCAACAAATCCTCCATACATAGTAACAAAATAGTGAAAGAGTCATATGTTGAGCAATGATCAAAATCACATCTTTTGTAGCCTTTATCTTGCATAAAAGAATCAAACTTCTTATACCATTGTCTAGATGCTTGATTTAAACCATACAATCCCTTTTTTAGCTTACATACTAAATTAGGATTAGCTTCATCAACAAAGCCTTTGGGTTTAAATATGTAAATTTCTTCATCCAAATCACCATGCAAGAAAACGATTTTAATATCAAGTTGTTTAAGCTCAAGATCCAAATCTGCAATTACGGATAAAACAACTCTAATTGAGCAATGCTTAACAATAGGAGCAAATATTTCATTGAAGTCAATACTTTGCTTTTGTCCATAGCCGCTAACATCAAGCCTTGCCGACTTCATTCTTAATCACATAAACCCGTCGATTTTTCAATGCTTTCTTTTCGACCGGAAGCTCTACCAATTCCTAAGTATGGTTTTGATGTAAGAAATCCATCTCATCATCTATTGCCCTTTTCCACTTTGCTTCTCTAGGACAATCTTTTCCTTCCTGAAAACACTCGGACTCACCCGAATTAGTAAATAAAGTGTAGTACAAGAAAGAGGAATATCTATGGGTGCGTTTGTGTGGCCTAGTTGATCTTCTCAATTCATGTCCCTCTGGGGTAGACACATTGTCATCGTTTTCATGAGAAATCATGCAGAGTTTTAACAGATTGTATACTTTCTTCATGATCAACATTACTATCATAACCAACATTACTATTATAAAGTAGAGGATAAACTTCGTGCACATCTTGAGAAGAACCATCAACTTGTACATCAACAACAAGCTTATCTTTCTTTTGCTCTTCTTCTGTACCTTCTTTAAACATTACGTCCTCTCTAAACACAACATCCCGACTCCGAAAAATTTTTCTAGCAATGGGATCCCAAAGCCTATGGCCCAACCCATGCCTCCATAGCCATAAAATACACATTTCCTTGATTTTTATCAAGCATTGTTCTACGCAAGGATTTAAGTGTCGTGGCATGGGTTGTGCCAAAAACTTGCCGGCACGGTACAGCACGGTGCGTGCCAGACCGTGCCAATGCATGCCGGTCACAAAATTCACGTGTGCTGACACATAATAGCATGAAATATTTATTTTTTTTAGCAACAAAATATTTTAACTGTTTATTATGTATTTTTATCAAATCTTTTAAACTTTATTAAGAAAATTACTTACTAATTTAAAAAATAGAAAATTTTGAACTATGCCATCGACATGGGGGTTCTATCTTGCCGATATCTTGTTGGCACGGTACTACACGGTAGATACAGCCCGTGCCGATCGGCACTTAAATCCTTGGTTCTACGTTCTTTTGGAATGTGAATATATGCTTCACACCGAAATATTCTCAAATGCCCATAGAAAATGTCTTTGCTAGTCCATGTACTTTCCGGAATGTCTCTATCCAAAGCAACATAGGTGATCTATTAATCAAGTAAACGGCCGTATTTGCTGCATCAACCCAAAGAGGCTTTGGTAGACTGGAGTGAGACAACATAATTCAAATCCGCTCCCCAATAGTTTGATTCATTCTTTCAACAATCCCATTTTGTTGAGGGGTTCACTCTTTTGATGCCATTTTCTAAGCAAAAATCATCAAAGGTGCTAGAGCAAAATTCACGACCATTGTCGATTTGCAAGCACTTAATAAAATGTTCACTTTCTTTTTCAACACAGGCTTTGGATTTCCTAAAAATTTCAAAAGCTTGATATTTTAAAGCCAAAGGATAAATCCAATACTTTCCAGAATAATCATCTAAGAAAGTAATGTAGTATGCATCTCCAGGTGACTTAACATTGAAATGACCACAAATATAGGAATAAACCAATTCTAATAGCTTGCCTCCTCTATGCATCTCTTTTTTTTTGTGAGTTAACTCTATATGGAATAATGTAATATTCTTGTAATACCTTCATACCATGCTCACTTAGATGACCAAGCCAATTATGCCAAACTTGCATATCTTCGCCTTTGCTTGCGATAGCAATCACCAAATTTGGATCATCACCCTTTTGAACGATTCCACGAAGTGTATAGAGACTTTCATCTTTTTGCACTTTCAAAATAGTCATCCTACTTAATATCTTGCAAAAGCCCTTTTCAAAAGTGATAATGAAACCGAAATTATTCAATTGTCCTGCAGATATTAAGTTTTTTGTGATCTTTGGAACATGACGCACATTTCCCAATATATACTTCTTGCCATTTATCTGTTTTATAACAATGTCACCAATACCCACAATTTTATATGCTCGATAATTACCAAGATAAACATATTCAATATCTCCTTTTTTATATGTACAAAAATATAAAAATATAACCGATCCAGAGAAACATGAAAAAAAGCATTGGAATCCAAAACCCGGTGTTTCCACAAGAAGAGACTATGCAAGCAATACTTAATGTGACTCCACCTTAACCATCCGAAGTATTGTTAGTTTATTCTTGACATCCTTATCTTTACCTTTTTGCTTGATTTTCAAAGCATAACTGTAATACACTGACCTTTAGCAAATTGCGAAGTTCAAGTGTGTGGAATGATATGTGGAACTATCCTACATCTTCTAAAAAGCTTAGACAAACTTTTGGACAAGTTAGAGAAGTGATTGAATGGCCAGAAGCAAGAAAGTGCATTTCTAGCGAAATTTTGCATTGTGTACCGGTACAGCCATCACCTTGTACCGGTACACATTGGCAGATACGTGGCAGCAAGGCTATTTTTGTAATTTCACTTCTTGTCCCTATCTATTTGACCCCAGCACGACTCCTGGAGCCTGGTGGAGGTTGCTAGAGCTCAAAGAAAGGTTCTTTCACCTTCTCCACTTTCTCTCTCTAGGATTTCTCTCTCTTCAAGTAGGAATCGCAGGTTTCATGCCGATTTCGCGCCCCGCTCGATGCTTGCTGTTTGGGTGGACTTGGGGCCAGCTTTTAAAGGGTGAAATGAAGTGTTTTGGCAGTGTTCTTCATGTCTAAAGCAGGGAGTTGCTGAAAAAGAGTTTTAGAGAGGTATTTAGCTCAATTTCTCTCTAGTTTGTGGTTTAATGTCGGATTTTGATGCGTTTTGGTTTCGTTGCTTCCAGCTGAGTTGGAGAAGGATTCCAGCAGCTAGAGAGGAGTTATCTAGTTGTGATTTCTCCATTTTAGTCCAAGGAAAAGTTGCTTTGAAGCTTGAGAAAGGTAATGAGTTATTTATAATTCTATTTCGGAACGAAACGCGGTTTATTTGAGCAACTTGATGCAGTTTGGAATGATTTCTTCGCAGCAGGTTTCCGATTCATTTTACGTTAAATTGGTGACCTTGGGGGCTGGTTTAGAAGGTGTTTCAACCAGGCGTAAGCTGAAATTTCAGTTAGAAAACTGATTTCGCAAGATTTCGGCTATATTAACTTGTATACAAGTATTTTGATGCCGTTTTGGTGTTGTTCGCAGCGAGGGTGCAATCGACCCTTGGATCGTCTTTGGCTGACTTGTGAGAGCTTTTGGAGGTTGAACTTGAGGTACTAAAGTGAACCAAAACAGGGATTTAAGTTACTACCTTGTATTAAGTGAGAATTGTGCCGAAATTGGACATTTCGGTTGTAGTTTCGATGCGATTTTGATACTTGTTTTTCAGCAGGTTCATGAACCAGTTGAGCTGAATTTCGGGACTCTTTTGGGCTGGATTGAGCTTAGTGATAGGTGGGTTTGACCAGAACAAGTGAAGCTCCCCTATGTTCTATATGATACCATAGAATTGACACATATGTGCGTTTTTGTGATTATGCGATTGATAAAGGGCTTGGAACATATCACCATAACATTTGATATAATTGAAATGGAACCTCTATGAAGTAGAGAACACTTATGCATAAAAGTATTTATGTTTATGTTTAGTTCAGTTGAATAACTAATGGACATATCTATTATGCTTCTATAAAGTAAAGAACAATGATATTCTTTGTAACTATTTTGATAGTACCTTGATAGTGGAAATTTTTTAATGCCATATGTAAATTAGCATTACTTTCATGTGCTTACTAATCTAGTGGATACTAGCTAGTGTCATTGTTATTATATTGAGAATTCCGATCAATAGATCGAGAGTGAGAACATTGCATACTATGACATGACGTTCGAGACATATTGGATTATTGACTTTGCTTGCTTGTCATTGTACTCATTCGCACACGCTTGTGAGGGTAGCTCCCTACAAGCCGGCACTCCGGAGTTGGCCTATGCGACAGATTGCTCGCCAGTGCAGGATTGAGTGCCGAAGTGGATTGCCGTGGGAAGTGCATACTACCACGGGGCCATTAGGCGCGGCGCAAGCTGGACTACCTTGTGTAGGTCCTTATGAATGAAATTAAAGTTCTAAATGACAGATGGTAGTAAGGATTGATTACCAGTTATAGTGTACAGTATTTACTTACACGTTTATGCTTATATTCATGTTTATGTTCATGCTTACAGTAATTGCTATGCTTTTATTATTCAGTTGATTCATTGCTGTAGAATGTATGATTACATGTTGATTACATGCTCATTACCTGTTAGCATTGTAAATATATCATGCAATTACTGCTTTTACTTTCATTTAGTACATCATGAGCCTAGTGGTGTAATTCGCCGAGGCTGGCGGCTTACCCATTGGGAACTATTGTTTAATAGTTCTTACACCCTTTTTATTGTTGCTTTTACAAAGCTACCTACAGAAGAGGCTAGGGATCGCGGCAAGGGTGTCGCTAGCTAGACCTAGCTTACGGTTTTACTAGGTGATCACCTTGCTACTCGTGCCACGGCCGAGGGTGATGTACCCGTGTATAGAGAGACTACCATTGTACATGTATTTTGTGTACCCTGTAATGTATGTGGTTTGGATCGGGGATTGTAATTTTGATATTTCTCTATGATGTGAGATTTTGGGTTGTGTACTCTTTGTGCTTCTGTTCATGGTATTATTGACTTATACTTGCTCTGATGTCAGGATAGGATCCTTCTATGTTTTCCTCCTATCGACATGCTTTCTTTATAGACGCCTTATATACTGCAGGTGTATGGCGGGTCTGTGCACGTGCCGGATATGCTTCCGCTAGTACCCGGGCGTGACAATAACAATCCTTTTTTACATGGTCCGTTTGCTTGTAATACCAACAAATAAGCGTTTTACCTTATCACTTTGACCTTCCTTACTTTTAAATATTCCCTGTGTAAGAAGATTAGTATTGCTTTGGCGACTTTCCTCTTTCACAATTTTTAGTGCTTGACTCATATTACTAGACAATTAATATGTGGCCTTGCAAGTTTCCTCATTCAACAATAAGCAAAAATATCATTTGACTTGAATTTGTCATATATTGTGTTCGTCACCAGTGTAACAAAAATATCCCACTTAAAGATTAAGAACTTAAAAAGAGTAAAGAAAAGGCTTCTTCATCAAAGTTTATTTTGAGAGACTTCAATTGTGCCTTAATGGAATTGAACGAACTCACATATTTGCAAATTGTAGAACCTTCTTGCACTTTCAAGAGAATGAGTCTCTTTATTGCATGCATTTTGTTCACACCAAAAGGTTACTCAAATGATTGCTCCAAAGTCTCCCACAACTTGGATGCAGTCTTGCATTGATAGAGATCAAACAAGATCAATGGTAAAATACATGGCCTAATCACCGCTAAACATTTTCGGCCAAGTAGATCCCATTCAAGAATATCTATACTAGTGGGCTTTGCATACTTTTCTAATATTGGTAAATCAAGCTCTTTTGCAACTAAATAATCCTCTATCATGATTTTTCATATAGTCCAATTTCTCTCATTCAACTTCTCAAATTCTATTACCTTCTCTATTTGAAAGATGAGTGAATGAAAACAAGTGAATGTTTAGATAACCACCAATCAAGCTCTGATACCAATTGTTGTAAAATGAGGGTGAAAAATATTAAAATCAATTTCGCAAACACTTTATGGGCAATTTCACAATTCACACCCTATAAGCATTCAATAGAAAGCCAAACACATGAGCAATCACAAAATAAAGAAAACCACAATTTTCTACGTGGTTCAACTATGCTCACATCCACTGGAGAACAATGCAAAAAAAACTTCCATTATAAAACTTGGAGCTTACAAGAGAAAAAAAAAAGGAAAAATACTACCTTCACTCCAAGGTACAAAGAGAGCTCTAACAATCTCTAACTCTACCAAAATGGCATAAACCACACCTCACAAGGAAAATCCCACCTTCTAGATAAAACTAAAATTAAACCAAGCTCTAGGGTTTTCTCTTTTTTTCCACATTTTTTTACTTTCTACTTCTCTAATTCTTTTATATTCTAATCACCCCCACTTTAGCTCCTAAGACAAGAAGCTATCAAATATGGACCTTTGGATCAAAAGATCATGATCCAAAGGCTTACAAGTAAGAGGCCAAAAGACAGTTAGAAAACAAAGAAATAGGAGATTTGGCTTCACCAAAATTACATAGCCTGAAGAAAAAGGACCAAATAACAAAAAGGCCCAGTGTAGTGAGCTCAACAAGCGCGAATTACTATTTTTACTTTCCTACCAACCTTTAAGGTTATGAATGTCAAAAAAAAAAAAAAAATCATTTTCTTCAATATAAACTAATTGAGAACCAACACAACTTTTACAATTCCAATGCATCGGACCCTCATTTACGTGGTATAACTCTTAGTAGTTGTTCTCTCCTACCCTTCTTCCTTGCTCGGGAAGGAATTTTTTTGGTTATGTTTTGGATCGAAGGTCCTAAGGGTGTGTTTGGCTCCTTGTAAAATCACCTAATTTTTTTTTTCATGAAAAAGTAACATTCCGTTGTTTGTTTTCTTGTAAAAAAGTTTTCTCGAAAATTTTTTTTTACGGATTATAAGGAAAACGAGGGTTTTTTGTTTTCCGCTCGAAGCGAGCAGAAAACAAAAACACGCAGCGTTCACCGCCCCGCGTTAGGGAACAAAGGCACGCAATCCACAACCCCCTCCACCTCGTGGACCGCATGAGAAAGGTCCACGGTGGACCTCTCCTCTTCATTGACACACACATACACACATATATAAAGATAATATTTAATTTTTAATATAAATATACAAATTATATAATATTTTATAAAAAACTTAATTTATTTTATAGTGTTACATATATATACTATTATATATTATATTACATTCTTATTGTATAATATTTTTAAAACATATTTTATTTCTATTTATAAACTATAATATTAATATATGTAATATAATAATTATTATATATCAATAATATATAATATATAAAATAAAAAATCGATATAACAGTATTTTATTTATAACTTCTTTCTTTTTCTTTCAACCAAACAACCGTAATAGAATACTAGTTTCTTTTCCCACAAACCAAACATTAAAGAGCGTAAAACTTATTTTTCTCCGAAAATTTTTTTTCACCGAAATTTTTTTTTCACAGTTTTACGTGGAACCAAACACACTCTAAGCCAACAATGCAAATTTTCATCCCATAGAATACATCAACGAGTTAATTGAACCATATTTTCCATTACAAAGTTCCAAGGCCCTTAATTCATTTGCTATTCAAAATCGCTACTCTTGAAATTACAACCCATGAAAATTTATTACACATAAAATTGCAATCTGGGTTAAGTTTAGAATCTTCTGATATCCATTGATACGTTCAACTTTATCACCATGATGGATTAGTAAAATCAGATAGCTGAAGATTTTCAAAAATGAATATAAAGCTCTAGATGTCGTCCACATGCTTCCCAACCAAAATAAAGAATATATTCACCAAGCTTGGTATTGTTACTGTACATGTGCTAACTCCAATATTTTTCAAGCAGAAGTCTACGTGAAACTAGGCAATCTATACAAATACATAAATCATCAGTTTGTCGGTGCCACATGTCGTTCACTCGGCTCCTCTCACTCCCAAGTCTTCCTCTCCCTCTCCCCCCACCCCTCTCCTTTCTATCAGTTGTTGTTACCTATCATTTCGTTACTCTGGCACTGGTTGTTATCTATCAAATTTTGTTTTTTCTCTCCTCTTGTCTCCCTCTCACACCCTCTCAAAGATGGTTACCCTTCTTTATAGATACAAGCGTCTCTTTATCTCTCTCCCTCCCTTTTTCCCTCCTCTATAACTCTCTATAACCTCCCTAAACCCAATTATTACCTCCCCTCCCCATACCCCTAAATTCAATTATTATTACCTACTAATTCCCCCTCCATCCCTATCTAAACCTAATTATTTCCTAGCCCCTCCCCCCTTCTCCTCCTCTCAAGCCCAATCCCAAACCTAAAGGCTGGCTGCCTGCCCCCCAATCCCTCCAACCCACCCAGCCTCCTCCCTCCAGCAGTGTGCAGGGGCCTTCAAACTTATGGTGCGCCGTAGGAGTAGGAGGAAAGAGTTGGGTAGAAAAAGATGGCACACACAAGCGCGGCGGGATGAGGGCGCTTTGGCTTTTCTCCTAGGTTGTCCGCTACTGTGGCCTGTTTGGCGCCCAGCTTTCCTTACTGTTCCTACACTTTTGTTCTCTCAATCCTTTTGGTAAGTGGTGGCTCAGTCTACTCGCTCTAAATTATGATATACATAATTCAGCAATTTCTTAATAAATCTTTTTAAGAAATGCGATCACTCTAATGTTTTCTAAGGTCCCTATTCATACCCTTATACTTAAGATATATTTTAAGAAAACGAAGGCTCAGTCTACTCGCTGTAAATTATGATATACATAATTCATCAATTTCTTAACAAATCTTTTTAAGAAATGAGATCACTCTGATGTTTTCTAAGGTCCCTGTTCATACCCTTATACTTAAGAAATATTTTAAGAAAACAAAGCAAATCGTTTTAAGAAATGGTATCGCTCTAATATTTTCTAAGGTCCCTATTCATACCCTTATACTTAAGAAATATTTTAAGAAAACGGAGCAAGGGGTGGAGGTCTACTCTATTACTCTCGATTAATGTAAATTTCAGTTGCAGTTTATCCACCCGAATGGATATGGGTGTGGGTGTGGTGTAGTCGACAAACCCAGGCTTCACCCCCTTTCTCTGCGCCTCCGCCGGGTGTGGGTTCCCTCATGCCCATAGTGTTTGTGGTGGCTAATCATTGCAGCCTATTGCACCATCCAACTTTCTGTAGGCCTCTTGATCCCTTCACCTGCGATGGGTGATCTTCCACTCTCTGATCTACTATGCCGTCCTTCTCTCTCCTTCTCCCTCTCATCCCATGGTGGTACGGTCGACCCCCCAGGGCAACCTGCCCCACTCCCGCACATCCCCATCCCCCTCCGCTCCCCAGTTGCAGCAAGGGCCTATAAATATCCCTGCATTTATGCAGAGATGCCACGAATTGGTTGCCTCCATTTAAAAACTTTACTCTTTTGAGACTATATCTATAGAGTTGATCCCTCTGCTTCTGGTGTTCTGGTAGCTCCTCCTGTGAGACTCTATACTCTACCTCCATTTATAAGGTTTGCTTTAGATTCCGTCGGCTGTTAGAGAAAGGAGTCGATCCCCTGTGCTTTTGGTTTTCTGCTAGGCCCTCCTATAATACTCGCTGCACTCTGAGGTGGTTGCCTCGGTTCCCAAGGTTTGGAAAACCGATTTTATATAATTTTTTACAGAAAATTTGGGGTGGCTGACGTCACTGCTTTGGCTTTTCTCCTAGGTTGTCCGCTACTGTGGCCTGTTCGGCGCCCAGCTTTCCTTACTGTTCCTGCACTTTTGTTCTCTCGGTCCTTTTGGTGAGTGGTGGCTCAATCTACTCGCTCTAAATTATGATATACATAATTCAGCCATTTCTTAACAAATCTTTTAAGAAATGAGATCACTCTGATGTTTTCTACGGTCCCTATTCATACCCTTATACTTAAGAAATATTTTAAGAAAACGAAAGCTCAGTCTACTCGCTCTAAATTATGATATACATAATTCATCAATTTCTTAACAAATCTTTTTAAGAAATGAGATCACTCTGATGTTTTCTAAGGTCCCTGTCCATACCCTTATACTTAAGAAATATTTTAAGAAAACGAAGCAAATCGTTTTAAGAAATGGCATCGCTCTGATGTTTTCTAAGGTCCCTGTTCATACCCATTAAGAAATATTTTAAAAAAACGGAGCAAAGGGTGGAGGTCTACTCTATTACTCTCGATTAATGTAAATTTCAGTTGGCTGTGCCTTCTGATATTTTCCAATTCATCTGCTCGCACCTTTATACTCGACAAAATTTTTAGAAAAAATTGAAACAATCTATTGATTTATTGATTGCTTGATAAGTGGCCTTCTCTAAATTGGTTGCTTCATTCTCCAATTTTCATTCTAACTACAGTTGTCAGGATGTCGGTTGTTCAGCTCTCTTTTAGTAAATTACTTGAGAAAATATGTGAGAAATTGGGTGTCGGGACGCCTAATTGTGTTGCAACTGTCGCTGCTGAAGGCTGGTTCGTAGCGTATATAGACCTTCCTATTGCGCGCAGTGGGGCAATTGTCGAAATTGCACGTTGCTGGGGTGCTGCGTCCCCTGATTTTCTCCTAGCAAAGGATGATTCGGCCCGTGTGGCTATCCAGCGAATGAAGGCTGAGCTTGATCTGCATATAAAGGATATAAATTATGATGACTGCGTAATGTATAAAAGTATGTACGATAATGTTACGGTCCAGTACAGTGACCTCCTTGGGCAGTTCAATAAATTGAAGCGTGAACACAGTATTCTGAGAGATTGTTACGCTTCTTCTGTTGCCGAAAAAGTAAGGTATATAGATGAGCACGTGAAAATGTGCCGTATGATTGACGAATATCATGCGGCCATCAATCACCTTCGTGCGGACCGAACTGCTGTGGCGACTGACCCCTCTGAATCAGAGTCGGCTTTTTAGTCCTGCGCTTCTTCCTTGGGTTTCATACTGTACTGCAACCTTGCGCCTGCTTCTTGCTGCTGCTTCCTTTCTCCGTGTCCTTTAGTGTTTCTTAGATATCCAGGTGTTTCTTCAGCTCTTTTTGTACTTCGGAGTTGATTCTCATAGCTTATAATGCTTTGTTGTTTCCTTATTTGTAAAATAATCTATGTACTGTAAGCTAAACTTTGTAGCTTTTGGCATGTGCTGTCGGCTCCTTCCGTCCTGTCTTTTATTTTGTAAAATTTGGTTTGTACTTTTGGTTTTAAAATATAACATGTACTTTGAGCTTCCTTCCCTACCGTGCCTAGGCTGTTTGGTTTTATGCATTGGTTAGTCCTCTAAAGGTTTCAAGCTCTTTTCAAGATGCATAAAGTTTGCAATTAAGATTCAAGATCAGCAAACAACAGAGAAAGATGAGGAACAACATAACAAATGAGCCTATGGAAATGGGAAAAAACCATATATATATATATAGAAGCCAAGTAAGGAAAATTGAATAGCGAAAATAAATATATTTTGCTCAGACTCCCCCGACCATCAAACATTATTAGATTGGCGCTGAAACCTGGCCACTCAGTACTGGAGATTGAGTTACAACCGACATGTATACCGAAAGCATTCTTAGCCCAAATAAGAGGAGCTGGTTGTCTAGGAAAAAGGCCATCCAAAGTCCCCCTACCACCAGTGAAGAAGTAGATCAATTGGTTGTCTATGAAGCAGGCCATCCAAAGTGCCTTTACCACCAGTGGAGCAATAGGCAATCGGAAATGACCCTATCATCAACCAAGAAGGCCCGGCGCGTCCTCAATTATCGCAAGTAACTCACATTCAAGGGGAAGGTCATCATAGCATGGGACAGAAGGAGTGAAGAGAAACTCTAGAAAAATAGTAGGACTGGACTAAAAGCGAGGAAAGCAAAGTACCCCAAAAGCAACAAAACATTATCACAAACCACGCCAATCTTAATTCAACATATGCAGGAGTAAATCAAAATATGTCGCATTAAGAATTCAACATATTGAATTCTGAACCACCCAGCTGAAATCTTAATTTAATATGCTGAATTCAACATATTGCCTAGCTGAATTGAGCTGAATTCAGAATTCCCGATGGAATTTCGAATTGTGTTGATGAATTCTGTATCCCACGCAATTGCCAAGCTTATATCGGAGACCATCAACTAAACAATCTCAGCAGTCAGATGTTCTATTGCGCATGATAGTAATCTAAAGCATAAAAGTTAGTACTTAAAATCATTTAATTTGACATTGCAAATTTGAGCAAACTGAAGAGGAAAAAATCAAATACTAAAATCAAACTGTAAAGACTACGTTGCTAGTTCGTTTTTTCGAATGAGGGCTAGGAGCATACTGACATTCAATCACTTCACATACTAAATTTCACCAATAGTCTTCTAGAATTCAGATTCCTGAATTCCAAATGGTTGCATACAAAGTATGCCATCCAAAATGCCCCTATGACTAACCAAAAAGGCCAGGGCCGCTGTTATTTATCGCAAACATTTAACATTCAAGGAAGGAATAAATCTTAAAGGCTTGTAGGACTGTTGAGGTAGAGAAAATAAATTAAACCAAACTGGGAAGCTCATGCATCTTGAAAAGAGCTTGACATTGAAATAAAAAAGCCTAGAGACGGAAGGGAAGGTCAAATTACGTGCCATAGTTTAAGCCCAAAGTACATACCGTGCCCTCTGGTAGAAATGGCTAACACTTAAAACCACACGATCTAGACACGGAATTCAAAGAACATGCCCGGTTCCCCTTTAGAAATGTTGAGGTGGAGCAAGCAAATTAAATCAATTGCAAACTTTATGCATCTTGAAAAGAGCTTGAAACCTTTAGAGGACTAACCAACACATAAAACCAAACAGCCTAGGTACGGTAGGGAAGGAAGCTCAAAGTACATGTTATATTTTAAAACCAAAAGTACAAACCAAATTTTACAAAATAAAAGACAAGACGGAAGGAGCCGACAGCACATGCCAAAAGCTACAAAGTTTAGCTTACAGTACATAGATTATTTTACAAATAAGGAAACAACAAAGCATTATAAGCTATGAGAATCAACTCCGAAGTACAAAAAGAGCTGAAGAAACACCTGGATATCTAAGAAACACTAAAGGACACGGAGAAAGGAAGCAGCAGCAAGAAGCAGGCGCAAGGTTGCAGTACAGTATGAAACCCAAGGAAGAAGCGCAGGACTAAAAAGCCGACTCTGATTCAGAGGGGTCAGTCGCCACAGCAGTTCGGTCCGCACGAAGGTGATTGATGGCCGCATGATATTCGTCAATCATACGGCACATTTTCACGTGCTCATCTATATACCTTACTTTTTCGGCAACAGAAGAAGCGTAACAATCTCTCAGAATACTGTGTTCACGCTTCAATTTATTGAACTGCCCAAGGAGGTCACTGTACTGGACCGTAACATTATCGTACATACTTTTATACATTACGCAGTCATCATAATTTATATCCTTTATATGCAGATCAAGCTCAGCCTTCATTCGCTGGATAGCCACACGGGCCGAATCATCCTTTGCTAGGAGAAAATCAGGGGACGCAGCACCCCAGCAACGTGCAATTTCGACAATTGCCCCACTGCGCGCAATAGGAAGGTCTATATACGCTACGAACCAGCCTTCAGCAGCGACAGTTGCAACACAATTAGGCGTCCCGACACCCAATTTCTCACATATTTTCTCAAGTAATTTACTAAAAGAGAGCTGAACAACCGACATCCTGACAACTGTAGTTAGAATGAAAATTGGAGAATGAAGCAACCAATTTAGAGAAGGCCACTTATCAAGCAATCAATAAATCAATAGATTGTTTCAATTTTTTCTAAAAATTTTGTCGAGTATAAAGGTGCGAGCAGATGAATTGGAAAATATCAGAAGGCACAGCCAACTGAAATTTACATTAATCGAGAGTAATAGAGTAGACCTCCACCCTTTGCTCCGTTTTTTTAAAATATTTCTTAATGGGTATGAACAGGGACCTTAGAAAACATCAGAGCGATGCCATTTCTTAAAACGATTTGCTTCGTTTTCTTAAAATATTTCTTAAGTATAAGGGTATGAACAAGGACCTTAGAAAACATCAGAGTGATCTTATTTCTTAAAAATATTTGTTAAGAAATTGATGAATTATGTATATCATAATTTAGAGCGAGTAGACTGAGCCTTCGTTTTCTTAAAATATTTCCCAAGTATAAGGGCATGAATAGGGACCTTAGAAAACATCAGAGTGATCTCATTTCTTAAAAGATTTGTTAAGAAATTGCTGAATTATGTATATCATAATTTAGAGCGAGTAGACTGAGCCACTACTCACCAAAAGGACCGAGAGAACAAAAGTGCAGGAACAGTAATGAAAGCTGGGCGCCAAACAGGCCACAGTAGCGGACAACCTAGGAGAAAAGCCAAAGCAGTGACATCAACCACCCCAAATTTTCTGTAAAAAATTGTATAAAACGGTTTTCCAAACCTTGGGAACCGAAGCAACCACCTCAGAGTGCAGTGAGTATTACAGGAGGGCCTAGCAGAAAACCAAAAGCACAGGGGATCGACTCCTTTCTCTAACGGCCGACGGAATCTAAAGAAAAGCTTATAAATGGAGGTAGAGTATAGAGAGTCTCACAGGAGGAGCTACCAGAACACCAGAAGCAGAGGGATCAACTCTATGGATATAGTCTCAAAAGCCTAAAGTTTGTAAATGGAAGCAACCAATTCGTGGCATCTCTGCATAGATGCAGGGATATTTATAGGCCCTTGCTACAACTGGGGAGCGAGAAGGGGATGGGGATGTGGGGGAGTGGGGCAGGTTGCCCTGGGGGCCCGACCGTACCACCACGGGATGAGAGAGGGAGAAGGAGATAGAAGGACGGAGAAGTAGATCAGAGAGTGGAAGAGCACCCATCGCAGGTGAAGGGATCAAGAGGCCTACAAAAAGTTAGATAGTGCAATAGGCTGCAATGATTAGCCACCACAAACACTATAGGCATGAGGGAGTCCACACCCGGCAACGGCGCAGAGGAAGGAGGTGAAGCTCGGGCAGGCGAAGGGAGGGGAGTACGCCAAATTAGATTGTAGAGTAGACTGTAATAATTACGTACCATAAAACTTATGGGTATCAGGCAACCCACATCCGGCGGCGGCGGGGAGAAGCACGACGATGCCCATCGCAAATAGAGGGGAGGCGGGTACGGCGCACGTGCGGAGAAGTACCATGATGCCCATAGCAGACAGAGGAATTGGGGTACGATGCACGCCGGCGAAGCTAGGCCTCCAGCCACGGCGTGCGCCCGCAGGTACGGGGGGAGGGACAACTCTCCGCATCCTGCGGGATCTGCGATGGATAGGCGTGCGACAGGCCATACGCCGCACCATTGGGGAAGAGAAAGGGAGAGAAACAACGGTTCGGGAGACGCGGGGCGGGTGACACGTGCTGCCACGTGGGCTTGACCCACGGTCGAGCCCGCCGCTGCCGCCCGCCCGCTGCGCCCGCCCGCGCTGGGAAAAAAAAAATTAGTGGGGGCCACCAAAGCCCCCCCGCCAAACACGGGGAGGCTTCGAAAGGGTGCGAGAAGGAATGGTATAGAGGGAGGCGCTGAGAAGTCGACATGTCGGCCACAGTAAAACTCAGGATTTAATATATCTATGGATATATGAGTCCTCAACAACAAATACACGTGACACCACTTGCTTCAATAGTGGGTGTAGGGTCCACCTCCCATCTTCTAAGAGGACTAAAAAATAGGAAAAAGACTCAACTTTTTAGTTTCTTCATCTTTCCTCATTGTTTCATCTTCCCTTCCCAATTAATGTTTTTTCAACTTCCTTTTCTTATCTCTCTTTTGTCTTCCCTCCTTAAGTAATATTTTTTCGGTCTCTTCTTTCCTCACTATTTCATCTTCCCTCCCCAATCAAGATTTTTTATCCGCTACAATGCCCGAATTGTCTTCTCTATTCTATTGTTCCCAGCCCTCTTCCCTCTCCCTCCCCCTACTCAGAATCGCGCCCACGACAAGGACGAGAACAGCGTTGATACTATCGCCAACCGCTCTATCCCTCTTTCTCTCTCTCCACCCTCCTCTTCCCTCTCTTTAAAGTTTTGATCATTCTCCATAACTGACGTTGAAGCCCCACAGTAGCGCCACCGCCTCCGCTGCTATCCTCACGTTTTGAGAAGCAGCTATCATCATCGAGGTCATTTGGAAGAAAGTAAACCAGCACATTACCAAGATCACCGACATCTTTGTCCTCGGCCGCCGCAATACCGTCAAAACCCTAGTCTCCGCCTCCGTCGCCTTCGACATCATGCTCTTCGAGGTCTCAATGGAAGTCGCGACTAGATCGAGCAATCGGATTCATCTAACTTTAACCAGGTATTGTTATTCCTCTTTATCTCCTCTTCTCTCTTGTTTTTAGGGTTGATAAATGATAAATCTCTTTATGCACATTTTGGATTCTAGGTTTTTTTTTCCTTTAAATTTCTACCCGCTACAGCGCACGGGTCCCTACACTAGTACTTTTTATATCTCTTTCTCCTATGCATATCATTTATTATTACAACTGTAGATTTATATATAAAGCTATTTGTCTTATATTTCTTTTGACAATGCTTTGTTAACTATAGCTATAATTATATGAAGTCATACCTAAATTAGCTATTTGCATCTTGAATGTCACTTGAGGAGTAACAGTTTTGTATTAAACAATTTCTTCACTGGTATTGTGCATCATTGCAGGATTGTAGGAAGCGATTGCTTTTTTTGGTAAAAACATACAAAACATACCTAAACTATGGACTATTTGTGAGTTAGCTAACCAAACTTTCAACATTTTGATTTCATTACCCAACCTTTCAAGTTGTTTGATTTGGGTCACTCAACAGCACTTTGACTTCAAAATTTGAATGCGCCGTTTATTTTTACACGTTTATTTAGTATACTTCATAAAATTCTTGCAACTATAAATTTACTAAAGTAATTAGCTTAAATTTTAAGGTCACAGTATCCTTGACTGACTATCAAATAAATTAAAAAATTGGGTAGTAAAATCATAATTTTGAAAAGTACGGTAGCCAACTTAGAATAGCCCATAATTCATGTAAGTTATGTACGTTTTAATCTTTTTTTTCCAATGCCTTTCTCTTACCAAACAAATTCATTGGTAAGAAATAGATATAGTAGAATTGCTAATCTTGCTTAGTTTGATGGGTCGGCATGCAAATACACTGGTGAAAAACTATGTAGAGTTTAAAATACAAATTTTATGCTATCGTGTTCTCTAAAAGTAAGGGTAACAATGGATTAGATAATATCCACTGAGATTTGTCTTCTAAATCCAAATTTGTTTTAAACAATGGTGAGCATATTTTATTATTTTCCAATGTATATTTTTTGTTTATGTAATTTACTAATTTGTCTCATTGCTACAAGTAAAACAAATGCTAATTGTGCACAAATTTGTCATGTTCACAAATGTATATTTTAAGAAAGAGAGATGTTGGCTTATGACGAAAGGTTTGTAAACGTTAACCGAGTAAAGAGCATTACCGAATCTTGGATAAATTGAGATTTAGTGGAATTAGGCAGCAATAATATTCAGCCACATGTCAAAAATTAGAACAAAAGCATATTTAAGTAATTAGAATTGATCTGTGAAGTTTTATCAAGATTATTATTTGAAATTGAGGAAAATAAAAAATGCTAGCATTGGAGACTTTAATAGTGCCTACCTGCTGCGAAGCACGGGCTCTTAACAAGTATGCATAAATACCCACACTCAAGATGTTCCTTAAGCAACTAAACAAAGTATAAAGGTTTTCCTTGCTTTACAACGGATGGAATTTTCCTAATTTCATTAAAAAAAAAGACTAAAATTAACTACAAAGGACTACACAGTAACTAAACACAAGAACTCCGAAAAATCTATGAGAAGCCACTTCCAAATATATACTACAAGCAAGCAAAAAAAAGTGCCACAACTGAAAATAAAAACTCACAGAATTGTAAGGCTATGTTCTGACTAGATCTTAACATAAATATGAGATACCAGAAGTGAATTTATTTGTTTTAAGCAGTACAATATAATTAGGCAAAATGAGATCTACTATTGACAACTTTTTTTTAGGTAAACAATTTCAACAAACACATATGTGTTAAAAGAGGTCAGCAAACCTGAGAATGAGTAGAGAGCATGCCCCTAACACTTCTGTCAACTATGGTTCGTACTTCATCAACTGGGGATAGTCGAGCAGCTGCTTCCTGTAGTGATGAGAAATCAGTGTGAATAAAATAACAAAGGATAAAAAGACATTGAATGAACTGTGAGTGCCTTAGATGCATGTTATTTCACAAGAATACAAATATTGTGTTGTACAATTGTGTCTAAACTACTACTGACCAGTTTACCTAATATGATCGGTACATGAAAACATTTTCTTCCTGAGCGAAAAGAAGTAAGCCTTTTATTTCAAATATTTTAGATTGTCGATGGAATCTATTTCTTATTGAACTTCGTATGTCTAGATTCTGTATTGAGCTGAGCACTGGGATGAATATTTGCTCTCAACCCCAATTTATGGCTATTCAGTTTTACATACGATATTTTAGAGCTTTTGCTAGCGTATTAATGTTACAAGGCTTTTTGGCCTCTTCGCTCTTCACGTGCTTTTGCTGGTGTATAAATGTTACAAGGCTTTTTGGCCTCTTTGCTCTTCACGCTTATCAGTGAGACCATCGGCAATATAGGATACATGCTTAAAACCAAGAGACAATGTCTCATTATGACCACATAATAGGGGCACTTCAAAAGCTCCTATGGAATGATTAAAGATGCTCATGATGTTCCTTACTCCATGGTCCATTTTAAGAAAATTAGTGAATAAATCCTTCTTAAGATTTACAAATAAATAAAGAACATGAAATTTAGAATCCTCGAAATAATCACATCTTTTTGACTTAGTCCTTGACATCAAAATGATCTCAAACTGTAAATATCAGTGCTCCTTTCTAGGGCCCTTCTGATATTGAGGGCCATCTAAAACTAAAAGATGCGGTTCTTCAAGGATTCTATACTTATGTTAAATTGATCTAATTAACATGTTACTCCTTATGGAAGCATATGAAATATTTTCCTATTGCACTTCTTAAACGCGCATAATGCGCCCTACCTGCAATCCCAAACAAAGCCCTAAAGGATGGCCAGATGGTGTAAAGTAGCAGAGATGGAACGAGAAAATATGTGCCACAACTGAAACTAACAACACATACATTGTGCACAAACAAGTGATACCATAGTATGGGCCTGTTTGGCCAAGCTGTAGAAAGTAGAACTGTTGCAGAAATGTTGTAAGATATAGTTTGTTGTTTAAAAAAGTTGTAGAGTATTTGTTGATTCCGTCGTCGAATGCTGTTTAGGTAATATCTGTCTAAAAAACGTTGTGGACTGTTGTAAATTAATAAAATACCACCAAAATATTAATTTTAATATCTTTGTAATAAAATATATTTAAAATATATATAAAAAAATAAATAATTTAAAAATAATGTAATGAAAATATATCTAGTTAGCTCTCAATATCAAAATAATCTCAAATGCATGACAAATAAATAAATTATACTGAATGTCGTCCGGCGGCGTGCGATCGCCCCCATCACCCTCACTCTCTTCCAATGTCACCCTCCTCGGCAGAGACGTACCTTGGCACCCGCCTCACCCTCACCCTCCTCCAATACCATTTAGCTTTTACATGTTAATTTGGGTTCAAAAACACCATTTCACATTTTTTACATAATATTCGAATCAACACTGGGTTCTATCTGGAGTGATCCTAAGCAATCCTTTGAAGTTAGATACTTCACTGACAAAGTACAAGCAAATGGACTCTTCGCCCCTTGCCTCCAACTCGTGCCGCCCCTCTCTCGCAGCACGCGCGGCTGTGCTGCTCGCTCCCTTGGCGACGGGCGCCATCCCCTCTCACTACGCTGTGTCAACCCTCTGGAGGGCGCGGCTCCTACTCCATGAAGGGGGGAGAGAGAGAGATAGAGAGAGAGATGGTAAGAAGAGATAGAGAAAGAGGAAGAAGAGGGAGATGAGGAGAGAGAGAAAAAGGAAGGCAAGAAAGAAAGATGGGAAGGAAACAGAGTAATAGAGGGGAAGGTGAGAAAGAGAGAGAAATAGGGAAAGGGGAGAAAAAGAGATGGAAAGAAGAGAGAACGTGAAATAAGGGAACGATAGAGAGATGTGTGTCGGCTGTATAAGCTTGGGTTCATGAGCTTTTGCAATTCCACTTCCCACCGCAAATTTTGGTGATTTCAAAACATACCTATTACTTTCCAAACGATTTTTTTTTTTTCAAAAAGTGCAGTTTGGCCAAACAAAAGCTGGACGAAACAAGTACAAGGTTATCTAGCACTTGACTTTCTTGAACTTCAAATACTAGATCACAAATACTACTAGCTATAATTCTGTGAATCTCAGGCAACAGTATATAAATATAGACAATGACAAGATCAATCCAACAGAAATTTCCATATGCCCAAAGAGTTTCCAGATGAAACACACTATATCAAAGATTAATCACCTGATGAGATCGAATCAGCTCAAATGTGTCCGGGAAGCTGCCACCTGCATCAATCGGGGCCGCCATCTGAAACATACAAAAACCAAAACAAATGATTACTAACATTTCACTCTGTTTGGAGTCATGCAAATAGAACTCAATTGATTTCAGTGCAGAAAAATTCAACTCAATTAATCTATAGATAATAATTCTATTTGGAAAAAAGCACAACTCAATTGAATTCCATTCTATTTTAATGTTTCAATGTGTCTACTTTTCCTAATATACCCGTAATAACAACATTAACTATAAAGATTGAGGGCAAGTTTGGTTCAAAATAGGAATTGAAATCGGAATGGGAACGGGAATGGACCGAAATCAAAAACAGAATGATGAAAACTCCTAGTTTGTTTGGTCCATAAGAGGAATCAGAATCATGTTCAAATTAAAATTAAAAATATTAAAATTTAAATCTACTATCCAAATATGTAATTAAAAATTTAATTCAAATTTGAACTCACCATTTGAACTTAAAATTTGAATTTATTAGTAAAATGCAAGTTCAAAGTTAAAATTTAAATTTAGAACTAAATTCAAATCAAGCTTATATTAGAATTTAAATTTGAACTTAACAAATTAAAAATTAAGTTTTGAATTCATAATTCAAATTCAAATTTAAAATTATAATTTATTCTAAAATTAAATATAGATTATATTGGGATGCAAATAATTGTTAGTGAAGAAAAAAGTTTTTTCCTTAATCCCTACTGGAATCAAAGATGATTCCCACCTCCATATTGGGAATCATTTTGAAGGTATTCAATTTTTCCTGGATTGGGAATCCGAATGCTAATCCTTCAAACCAAACACTAATAATAAGAATGCATCATTCCGATTCTCATTCCAAGCCTCCAATACTTCAAACCAAACATCCCCTAATGTTATAACTAACAGCAAAAAAATTCTCACCACCTTCAATGTGAATTCTATCTGAAAAGACGGGATTTGGCTGTAGTACGAAAAATCCCAACAAAATCTTTAAAATCAAGGCTCTATTTGGATTTTGGATGCACGAGCATCTCGTTAGCTCTATCTCTTTAATTTTTTCAAGAAACATGCAGTATTTGGTAGATTTAGAAATGCGAACAAATGCCTAGAATGGATGTCATATTCGGTCTTCGAGTCATTTATTTCTTCGAATAAGATAAATCATTTTGCTGGTGAAATATAATACCCTACCAACTAGCCGATGCCAAGACCTTCCAAGGAGTAAAAAAATCAAACTTTTAGCTTCAAGCCTTCAATCACACAAGAAAACCTTCATACCGAATAAAGGTAGCACCGGATAACTCGTTCCAGCATCCAAACAGGGCCCAAGTGAACTCCTATCCTAATAATTGGAATCGAAAAAAAAATAGAATTCCAATTCCAGATAGTTCTAGGTTAGGTTTGTCCATTCAAACAACGGATTGTTTTCGACACGATTCGACGAAACAAAAGAAAGGGATGAATAATTACTAGCATTTCTCCTGTGGCTAATTCACAATCATGCGATCAGCATCGGATTTATTTCAACACAACTAAAAAAAAAACGATTTGATTGCAAGTACGGAATTGGAAATGCCCAACCCAAACCCTAAACATTCTAAATCGTTCCCTTTCAACAATTAAAAAAAAAAAAAAAAAAAAAAAAAAAAAACCTGAGAGGATTGAGGAGCGGAGGAGGCGGCCATGGCGAGCGGAGGAGACGGGGAGAAGGGGAAGCGGATGCGGCGGCGAGAGGAAGGGGAGGAGGAGAGGGGAAGAAAGGAGGGATTGTTGGAGCGGCAGGCATTTTTAAATAAGAGAGAGAAGAAGGCTGCTGACGGCGGACAGCGGACGCACGGCGAAACGAGGGCAGTCTTCATCGCGTCTCGCCTCTCTCGGTCCACAGTCTGTGCCACCCGCTCGCCTCTGGTTGGGGCGTTTTTAACTCAACAAATTGGTTATGTTTTAATATCCCAAACCGTCTGACCCGGAAATGTTCTCGAAGAAAGGATCACTGAACCACCAAAATGATTAATTTTTATTATATAATAGAAAATTTTTATAAAAAATCTGTTGATTTTGGGCTTTTTTTTTTTTTTCCAAAATCGGTTCATTTTTGAATTTTATAGAGTTAGTCGCATTATTTTAAGAAATCTTATTGAAGTATCCCTCCTTGCAAAATACATTTAAAGTATATATTTAAGATCTTTTTTGTAGTGTACTAAAATTTGCAAATTACTAAAGTCCAGTGCAGAGTAACTTATGGTGTTATTGGAGAAGTTTTGAAAGAGTTTGAGTTGAGTTGAAACTATATATTTTGACGCAAGAAATATAGTTTCAGAACTAATTCGCAACTGATGAATTTTCTACTTTACTATCGATACTGAAATTTTAGGAATATCGGTACTCAATAGAAGTTCAAGCGAGAGAACATTTGTGTTCTGCCAAACTCTGGCTAAGTATTTGTACTAATTACCATGAACTGATATCCGAGGTGAAGTCTCGTACTTCTTGAGCTGTTTTTACTATTAAAACTCTCGAAGTTTGGGAAACTTTGAGAATGTACTTAAATAAGTGAGGGAGTACCAGTATTCAAGTTCGAATATTGGTATTTGTTGGAAAAAAAAAATTGTACTGAAAATTTCATTGTGATTAATTTTCTAACTAAATTTTGTAATGAAAATTAGTAAATGAATTTTCAGTTGAGCGCTAAAATTCAAAATAAATTGTAGAAGAAGAAAGTCAAATAATTTGATCCGGAAGCACGCAGTGTACTGTCATAGAGCGTATTCCCGTCCTTCGTGCGGAATTAACTAGAAAATCATCCAAATGTATGATCGGAATTTCTCTTCCTACAAGTACGAATGCGAAAAAAGTTGATAGAGACTCTTTCAATATTCGCTGATAAAAAATCAGGCCAAATAAATCAAAATAATAGAGAAAATAAATAACTTTCCAAAGTTTCTCTTTTTAATTTTTCCTTTTTTTTGTTCTCTAAAAAACAAGCTATCTCTATCATGCTAAATCCGTAAACAGTGAAGCTTTACAATACAGCGGTATCAAATTAGAACGTTGGCCACGCTCTACGGTGCAATGGCCGTGCGCCTCAAGCGTGCATGCGCGTGCAGACCGGGCATGCGCGTGGGAGTTAACATAAACAAAAAATAATTAATAAACACTAAAAAATAAAAATAATAAAATAAATTAAATAATAATAATAATAATAATAATAGTAATAAAAAATAATCATAGCCATCAGGATTTTGAATTTTCATCAACAGTATTTACCTGTACTCATGTGGTGCATCGAGGGGGATATCGTTGCAAACTTGCAATTATGAATAGGGATTAATTTCATACAAGTTCCTACAAATATAGTAAATTATAAGTATATCTCTACAAATTAAGTTTAACTTTTATATGTTATCCTTACAAAAATACTGATGTTTTCAAATATGTCACTGCCGTTAGAATCCGTTAGAAAAAATTAGTTAATCAAAGATAAAATATTTAATCCTAATTAGTTAATAAGGTGAATTGATATTTTTACCCCCTCTCTAATTAACAGTTGGGACCTTTGGACGGATATATTTGTGATAGCAAAAATGTCATTTCACTTATAAAATAAACAGTGTTTTAATTGTAACAAGCCATTGGGACATATTTGAACATATTAGGACTTTTATAGGAACAACATATAAAAGTTGAATTTTATAGAAATATATTTATAATTCACTATATTTACAGAAATCTGTATAAAATTAATCCTTATAAATACCCCTCTCTCTCTCTCTCTCTAGTCTCTCCTCATTTCTCTCCCCCCTCGAGAGAGAAAACACCCTCCGCTCCCTCTCCACCTTCACCTTCTTCTTCCTCTCCCTTCCCACCGCTTGTTTCTCCTCCAAAGCCTTTATCGCTAGTCTCTCTTTTCTCTTAGGCAGCTCAATTTTCAATCCAAAGTTGGAGTTGGAGTTAGAGAAGCGGAGTAAGAGCTCTTGAAAAAGCTCTATCTTAGATTCAAAGGCTTAAATCTAGAAGAAAGAGTTTGGAAGAGATGAGTTTTCATTTACTCGCACTTTAAATAATGATGATTTGAGAGTTTTTCTTACAGAAGTTTGTAAAATATGAATTTTAAGGTTTAGATTTAAAAATTTTTATTTTGGAGATTTTAAAATAGAATTGATGGGTTAGAAATCTTCTTGTAATATTCATTGGTGGACACTGACAACCTCATTTGAATTTACGACAATCCTTTGCCAAAATCCGATGAATTTAAGTTTTTGAATTGGGTGATCTCCCTCTGTCTTCTCCGTCTTATTTATAGTTATTTTCTACTCTATGTTTGTATGAGAAAAACTTAGTAAAGTAGAAATTTCATGCTAGTTGATAACCCTTGAACGTAAATAGAAAACCTAGCATTAGAAGCTCGTTATGTTTGAAACTTTATTTATGTATACCTTGTAATTATTGTTGATTATATTTCTTGGGTTAAACATACATAAAAAATAAAAACCCTCAACTATTTGCTTTTTTGGAATGGGTGCTTCTCCCATTTTTTTTAAATCATAATTTTTTGACCGGATATACAAGAATATCTAATGAAACTATTAAATTTAATTAAAATGATTAGAATAATTTAATTTCTAAAAGAAATTAAAAGCTCAAAAAGTGTTAATAAAAAAAGATTAAAGTTGAGGGACGTATTTCAAATAATCCATAGTTGAAGGGACCTCCAT
The DNA here is from genome assembly GCF_001540865.1 of Ananas comosus. Lineage (NCBI taxonomy): Eukaryota > Viridiplantae > Streptophyta > Magnoliopsida > Poales > Bromeliaceae > Ananas > Ananas comosus. The sequence goes on along the minus strand of NC_033627.1, from coordinate 5,396,865 downwards.
ATATTTTCATCTTTTACAAAATTAAAATTTATTTTGATCGGTGTAATCTGCAAATGAAGTAATACTTAAGAAATTATGAATAAAAAATTAATATTAATTTATAAAATTATCAGTTATATTTTAAATAACTCCAAAATTAATGATATAAAAGAAAACATGATTTATATTTTCTTTACTAGGAATAAGTGTGTAAATAATAATTTTGATAGGTCGTCCGTTTAAAGATATTATAGAACACACCAAGTAAATTAAATTATAAAATTATTTGTAAATAAATTTTAAAAATGTAATATCTTCTGCATTTGATGCATATAATAATTTTATTATATGATAAGAGTTGTATAGTAATTTTATTTAAATAATAATAAAAAGAAAAAGATTGCAGCTAAGTGCATGCATATCATTTATTTTAAGAAAAACTTCAAATATCACCCCTATGGTTTCACACCACCTTATTTTAGTACCCTGTGGTTTAAAGTGTATCAATTTAGTGTCCTGTGGTTTCATTTTTATCTTTTTATTATCGATTCCACTTATTTTTTCATTAAATTAGTGACAAAGTTAAAACTAATATATAAAAGCTGATGAAAAAATAAAAATGAAACCATAGGATACTAACTTGATACACTTTAAACCACAGGGTACTAAAGTGAGAAAGTGCGAAATCATAGAAGCGGTATTTGAAGTTTATCCTTTATTTTATTAAGGCGACAAAAAAAAAGGAGTATAACTATATATAAAATATTAAAATATTAAATAGAGAATTACATTTTTTTTTTTGGTAACAAAGACATTTATTTTTATTTGGCCACAGGCTGCAACAAGATATAAATCGGGCCAATTTGCATTAAAATTCTATTAGCTTTAAGCTTTTGCAAAAATATGCCAAATTTTTTGAATTTTATAGATTCATGCCGAATTTTTAAAAAACTGACCAAAATACCCCTATTTTATTTTCTCTCTCCTCTTTTCTTCTCTTGTTGTTTTTTTTCTATCTTCGAAATGGGCGGCAGAGGCGAAGGCGGCCCATTTCGCCTGTCCCGTGCGCTCTCGCCTTTACCCTCGTCCGCGCTCCTTCCCTTCGCCTTCCTCACTTCCAACTTTACTGAGACTGCGTCACGACCCTTTTTTTTTCTCTCTGACCCACCTCCATCGCCTCCTCAACTCTTTACGATAGTAAAGAAAGTAATGCCGCATTCTCTTTCTCTCCTTTTCTTTCTCTCATTTTTTTTTTTTTGTTCGACCCCCCTCTACTACCTCCGCAACCCTCCACAATGGTAACGAAGACAACGCTGCGTCCTCTTACTCCGCCTTCTAATCCTAGTCAATCAAAACTTGTATTTTTCCTTCATATCTGAATAGTTTAGTATGGAATAATTAAGCAATCAAATTNCTCGCCTCGAACTCCGCCGAGGCCGTGCTACGACCCTCTCTTTTTCTTTCTCTTCGACTCTCCTCCACCACCAGAGAGGAAAAAAAATAAAGGGTCGGAGAGAACTGAGTAGAGGATCTGCTGACGGAGATGGAGGGCGAAGAAGAGATGGGCATAGAAGAAACACACGAGAACGAAGAAGAAGGAGAAGAAAGAGGAAGAGGAGGAAAAATAGTGTATTTTTTGCCTAAAGAGTGCAACTTTCGTTTAAAGAATGTAACTTTCGTTCAGAAAATACAACTTTCATCCAAAAATGTGTACTTTTTCTCTCAAAGAGTGTAAATTTTCTCTAAAACAGTACAACATTTTTCCTGAAATAGTGCAACATTCTCCTGAAATAGTTTAAATTCATCTTCTTTTTTTCTCTCTAGTTCTTCAATTTTCTTATAGAAAAAAGCATTTTTCTTATAGAAAAAAGTGTTTTTCTTTATGTTTTATTTTTTATTTTTTTTATTTTTTTTATTTTTTACATATTTTTTTTTCGGTTCCACTCTCACCCGCACTCGCTCTGAATTTTCCTTCTCCGACGCCGGCGCCTGCACCGACAAAGGTTGAGGAAAAGAATGTAGTGCTATCCTTATTACTGTCGTGGAGGCGGTGAAGGAGGGTCGTAAAGAAAGAAAAAAAATGAGAGAAAAAAATAGGAGAGGAAGAGGACGTGACGCTGCCCTCTTTATTGTTGTAAAGAGTCGAGGAGGTGGTGGAGGAGGGTCGGAGAGAAAAAAAAAGTTGCAGTGTAGTCTCGGCTAAGGATGCGTCGGACAAAACCGAAGCGGACCGCCTCTGCAAAAGTTCAAAACTATTGGATTTTTTATGCAAATGGGCCTATAAATTGGCCTAATGCTGCATAAGTATATAATTGTTAATCTGACCTAAATAATTTTCTAATATGGAGATTTAAGGTATGGTCAAAGTCAATATTTGTTGATATTGACAATTCAAAAGCAGCTCTGTTTACACGCCTAGAAAAAAACTAGCTAATCAGCAGCTTGGTTAGCTAATCTATTAAGAAAACTAAGTTCCACATGTTGGAAACTTTTGATTAGATCCCCATGCCATAGATAATAGATTTAACATTCCGAAGAGGTTCAACGATATTCTTAATACCAACCCTAGTTCGAACACGAGTTATCTCGTAAATAGCGAGCTAAATTATCAATCCTATTTCGAGCAATATAGCCAATACCAACAATTCCATCCTCTGTATGGCATAAGCCCACCGGCATTAACTTTTATTCATCCTGTGGACGGAATCTGCTAGTAGCTAATCGGTTAATTTATTTAAAATAAATCAGTTAAAAAGCATTAAAAATACTCATAGATCATGTTTAAAAAAAAGGTATCACAGATAACATAAATGAAAGAATTTTTATGGAAAAAAAAATTTATCTTTTGTTTCTAGCTTTCCAAATCTTGCCAAAGGGAGTCGGGAAATGGAGAATTATTACATTGAAACTTGAGGCATGTGTAAATATACAAGATTGTGGTTTTTTAATATTTAGCCGACTAGAAAAAAAAATAGGGCTTTTTTTGCATTTAGCCCCCTGGCAAATTTTTATTTTAAAATTAGTCCTGTCAAAATTTAATTTGCAAAAATGGCCCTGGGCCTACCACGCAGGCGCTACGTCAGCACCACGCGGTAGGTATGGATATCCGAAATATTATCCGAATCCAAATCCGAATAAATTATATATATATACATAATTTATTTTTATTTATTTATACAATATATAAAATATTTAATAATTTTTATTTCTTCGATCTTCATCCAACGGTATAGATTTTTAAAACCCGCTGGGTTTAGGCTCGGGTTTCAAGTTTTTGGTCGGATATGGATATGGGTATGAATTTTTAAAATCCGTCGGGTTCGGATCCGGGTTTGGATTTTAATTTGATTTTCGGGTTCGGGTTCGGATTTTTGAAAAAGAGAAGAAAAGGAATACAAATTCTCTATTCCTCTTTTCAATATACAAAAAATACGTACTAAACATGGTGAACCATTCACCGTGTTTAGATACAGTGAATGGTTCACCGTGTTTAACTTAACTACAGCCTCCAGTCCCGCCCGCGTGGCGCTGACGTGGCGCCTGCGTGGCAGGTCTAGGGCCATTTTTGTAAATTAAATTTTGATAGTGCTATTTTTAAAATAAAAATTTGTCAGGGGGCTAAATGCAAAAAAAACCCACTAATTTTCTTTTAATGTTTAACGGTTAAAATAGGTATGTAGACTGTTGGACGGATGGGTGGGTATAAAATTTACACCTCACTATTGGGTGTACAAGTAGCATTTGTCATTAAAAATAAAGGGTGAGAAGATTAATGCAAAAAAGAATTGGCCCATAGATGATGACATTACTCGCTTTCACTTTTAGACTTACAAGTAAGGTTTAGATTTAGAGTTTAGGGTTTAGGGCCGCCCGGCCCTGCACGGTTACTATAGCCGTTGGGTTCCTTCCTTTTTTTAAAAAAATACTTTTTTATTTTTATTTTTTCAAAACAAAAGGGTCAAAAAATAAAAAAATATATATATTTGATATATTTTTTATTTTTTAAATTTTTACACTTTTCTCTAATATAATTATGTAATATGATTAATTCAAAATTTATATATTTTTTTGTAATTTTTTAACTATCAATTTCACTTCAAATAATAAAAAATTATGAAAAAAAGTTATTACTTTTATATTAAAGTTGGTTATTGGATCAAACAAATGTAAATTAAAATATTTATATTAAAAATCTATAAAAGTGAAAGTGAAAAAATTTAATCTCTAAGTTTTAAATTTTATATAATATTAAAAAATTAAATTTATTGTTAGTGTTTAATTATTTTATAATTTATAAAATTTTTAAAAAAGTTTCAAAAAAGTTGGGTATAATTGTGTAAATTAAAAACATTAAATCAAAAGTTTATAATTTAAAAACAACTTATCTCTTTTTCTTCAAAATTTTTTTTAAAAAAAATACAAAAAAGGACAAAGAAGAAAGGTCAAAAACTCTATTACTGGGCTAGCACGAGGCCCGGACCGGGCCGGGCCGGGCGTGCCGTCTAAATAAACGGGCCGGGCCTACGCTGGGCCCGATTCGACCCAGGTAATGTGTGCCGTGCTCGCCCGGCACGGCCCACATTACACCCCTTACTTACAAGTATCATTTCTTATTTAGAGCAAGGTTCATCTAATGCTGTTGGACAAAATAACGTTGAGCGAAAGTATATGCTTTTCCATTTCCCAATCGGACTGTAGAAAATATCTTTTAACCGATGATATATGCAACGTAATATTACGTATGAAAATAAGTAATGTTTTTTTATTTTCATCGCACTTTTTTACTGCATATAATGTAATATTTCCACAATTCCAAACGAAACCTTAGTATATTGAAAAATGCAGCTTGTATACCCAACTTTATGACTTACGAGTGTAAATTTTACATCTACTATCCGAGGGTTTATAAAATCTGTTTTGCGCTTATACCAACATTCCAAAGTAATAAAAGATTTCTATAAAAAATGTGATTTCGCCTTGGGCGGAAAAAATTGAATTTGGGCCGTAATTTTTCCAATTGGGGCTTAAATAAATTTAAGGTCCCTCATGAGCTCAATGAAGTTTTTTGGTGTTTTGTTTTGCATCATTTGGCGCAACTTTGATGCTTAAACTACGTATTTCCAATCAATATTCAAAATTCATCAAGAAAACCTGGTTGGACCAGGTACAAAGTAAACACACTAAATTAATAATTATTCACCCAAGAATAAATATATATAACTCTGATGAGAATCTTATCTTAGCCAGATCTAAACGTACGTCTAAACCACTACTGTTTAGAGTAATTAGTTGTTATCTCCTATGGTCAACTTACAGTTCAGAATCTAAATCAGATTACATTTAGGGTGCGTTTAGTTCGCGCTATCTTTTAAAGATTCCTACTAATCCAATGGGAATAAAAAAATTGACGGTGTTTGACTAAACGCACTAAGTAATCTAGTTGGTAATATTGGATTCACTTGGGAATAAGATTCACCCCAAAGTACTAATCTCATTCCTTTGAGGGAGGGTGGGTATCCTCATATTAATGAATTGGGGTAATCATAATATGTCTAATCTCTTTCTTTCTTCTTACCTGCCGGCTAATTGATATTATTTTTCTTTACACTCTAACCTTATATCTCTCTCTCAATTTATTTTTCTCTCTAAAATTCAACTTTTTTCTCTCTCTAAACTAAGCTTTTTCTCTCTCTCTCTCTCTTTCTAAAATTTCAACTCTCTCACTTCCTCTAGTTTCGACTATATTTTTCTTTCTATTTTTTTAATTATGCTCTCTCTCTCAAACTTATACTCTCTTCATTTTTTCTAAAAATATGTTGAAATTTTTTGTAACATTATCTAAAATTAATTAAATAAATAAATAAATAAATTGTATATTTTTTGTAATATTAAATAACATGGCTAATTAATATTACCGTGCAAATCAAACACAGGAATTCCATATTCTTAGTAATAGGATGAATAGGAATAAGATTCTCGGATATCTTTTATTCCTAGTAATATTTCATAATGCGAACCAAACGCACCCTTAGGGACATTCTTAATGCTAGGAGCCTATCACCTCCGCATCTTAAATAAAAGAAAAAAAGTAAATGTACAAAATTATGGAACTTTAACTATTTTGCAAACAGATGCTTGAACTTTTAATTTTAGTAGTTAGATCTTCTAAATTTTATAAAATTGTTTAGCGGACAGTTCTACTTGAGCGAAATTACTAATTGAATAATCATTTTAGTCGCATGTGTTACACATAATTTTGTAAATTTTTTACTTGTAAATTTTTTACCGTTAGATTTACGTTTTTTTATCATTTTCAACCGCTAAATTATATTATTCGACCAATCACCCACTCAAGTCAACCCTAGAGGGCCCACATCATCCTAACCGCACATCTCTTAATCCAATGGCCAAAAATCTACAAGCACCAATAACTTAGTATTTTTAAAAGCATATGAGCTTAATTTTATATATATATATATATATATATATATATATATATATATATATATATATATATATATATATATATATATAAAACTAGGCTAATATACTATTAATAGTACCAAATCCTTGGTGCTACCAAGTTTTCGGCCATTGGATTGAGAGATGTGCGGTTAGGATGATGTGGACCCCCTAGGGTTGAGTGGGCGGTTGGTTGAATAGTATGATCTAACGGGTNTATATATATAGTACTTTAAGGCTTTATAAAGTTATATACAATACAAAGTACGAAAATAATTACGTAATTAGCAAATTCAATTGAAAAAAGGAGTCTATTAAACTATTTAATAGTTAAGATTTACACTTGAAAATTAGAAGTTCTGACTTTTAGCTTTTGGATGAAGAATTATAGGATTCGGATGATAGTGGTCCCCTAGGGTTAGTAGTCTCCGTAGAAAAATAATATTAATCAAAAAATTAGAAATGATCAAAAGATTAATCCAAAGATTAGAAAATTGAAAGCACCACTATATATATATACATTTTCAAAATTTATCTTATGTCAAAAAAAAAAAAAAATCATAGTTTAAGAGGTCCTGCTGACAGTTCGAGTTATTATTGGAGCCAATTATAGATCGAAAAAAGAAAAAAGAAAAAAAAAAAAAAAAAAAAATCATAGTTTAAGAGGTCCCATATATAAGCATCTACACAGGTCTAACAAATTTCAATTCTCTGCTTCCTCCATCCCATCAACACAATTTTTTCTTTTTTCTTTTTTCTTTTTTCTTTTTTTTTTTTTTGAGGGAAATCGTCTGAGAGCGAAAATTTATTTAAACAAATGAGACGATACAGAATTAGAAAAATCCTCAAATTAAAGAGAAATACATAGTACATTTTTTGCTAGACAGACCCTAATTAGCTAGTTGATAAGCTTGCATAGTTCATCGACGAAGGACTGGAGAAACGAGAACACCATCCAAAAAAGAAGGCGCAACGTTCATCGACGAAGGATTGAAGTGTTTTGACAAACCAAAATGATTCTATATATACTTTTGTGCTGAATAAAACGTAGAGAAAAACAACGTAACGGTTAAAGCTAGTAATGAGCAGGAATGATAATTTTCTCTACAAATGCAAGTAATCTTTTTTTTACGTGGATAAATTTTATGCCTACATACATAATAAAATAAATCCGATTTCATATTGAGGATAATGACTAGAAAACAATTAAAAGATTTATTTGTTTCAGGGATTCCATAGAAATATACAAAACCTGCACACATGTTAATATATTATATATCTCGATAAAAAAATTTGAAATCACGATTGGTTGTAAATATTGTCGACACAATGTCGCCACTAATTGTCTAACGTTTCGCGGCGATCGTATGTCGCCACTAATAATCTAACTTTTGGCGGCGATAAATTGTCGCCATCAAATAGTTTTACCGACGGATTTTAGGCGGCGGCATGCGGCGACAAATTGTCGCCGCCAAAACGTTTTTCGTAACGACAATTTTAACTATGGTGGCGATATATGTCGCCACTAAATTTTGTACCTGTAGTAGTGGACTATTTATCATCATGTACTGACGAGGTTTAGAGATTGTCACCAAAATCTGAAGTTCAATAAAAGAATTTAGCAAATAGAAAAATACAACGTAGAAAGTGTAAATAAACATTCATAACGTACGTTTACTATATATAGCCATGCATGATCATAAATAAAGCAAAGTGCACGCAAGCGCGAATTGGATGACTAAAATTAGTATATATAACAAATCTTGCACGCAAGAACACTTTAAATAATAATTAGCGACGCTTTAAAATGTTGATCGATAAGAATAACTCTAACGCTTGTGAAAGCGTCGAGTAAAAGTCGTTACGTAAATATATCGGGAAAAATATATATACCGACGCTTTAATATAGAGTCGAAATATTTTTATCAGTATTTGATAAAAATATGTTTATTGGCAACGCTTAAACATGGTGTCGACACATGTCAAATATTAAAGATGCTAGAATAAAAACTTGTTTTTGCGCCCTAAAACCTCTTTGTCTATTTGCATCTAAAAAAATATCATCTAAAACATATTTTATTATAGTATATCAAATATTTTATGAGAATTTCTTTGTGACGGCCATGTTTTCGTATAATTCTTCGCACTATCTAAATTATACTTAATCATACAACCACAGCGCCCACTCACACCAAAAAAAAAATAAGAATAAAAATAAAAAATACCAATCTTTCTTGTTAGCTTCATCTTTTGCAAACTCATAAGCCCATATAAAATTACACACATAGAGCGTAAAAATTAGAAAAAAGTATATATAGTTGGAGAGTACGTGTACATATAGATTGGAGAGTCACTTTTTCATAACAAGAAATATATTTCATATCCCTTTGTCTATATATATATATATATATATATATATATAGAGAGAGAGAGAGAGAGAGAGTTGGACTGAGCTACTATTAGTAGCAAAATTCCATTATTGTTACCAGTTTTTTAGCCTTTGGATCAACTCTTTTCATTATTTCTAACCATTGGATTAAATACTATAACCCAGTGGGGACCACTCAACCCTAGGGAGACCATTCAACTCTAACCGACTAATATCATCCTGACCCTACAATTTTTCATCCAAGGATTAAAAATTTGATAGCAAAAAAAACGTTTTACTATTAATAGTATTTCAGCCTAATTCTATATATATATATTCATAATTTGTAACACAGGAATGAGATCATGTTACCCACAACAACATACTTGTTTTCTTTGTTTTTTCTTTTTTTTTTTGTGTGTTCATGTAGATGATGGGTGTGTTCACACACAATAGTTTAAAAATATTATGGTACGTACACCTCATGATCAATACATCTTTTTTATGTTCATGATTGATGAAAAGGAGTTATAATTTGACCAAATTTGCAAAAATTTGAACGTGTGAATGGGGAGATCAGAAGAATTATTGCCAAAGGAAACGCATGAAAATCTATATAGTTATTATTACATTATTAATCTACAACTATAGTGTAGTGACCCGCGCGTTGCGGCGGGTAGATATGGCTAAAAAAAATTGCAAAGAATAAAATATCAATAAAATACAAAAATAGTATATAAAGACCATATTATAAATTATAAATTTCAAATAAAAAAACTAAATTATGATAAGAAAAAGAAAATCAATAATTCAAAACTAATCAATCGTATTCAAGAGAGATTGCATGTCACCCAAAACTCTACTTTTATAATAGCTTTCACAACAAAATCATAAAATAAAAATGGTCTGGCAATTATAGTATGTCAAAATCATCAAACTGCATAAGTTCATGGATAATAAAACAAATTTACTACAAATGACAAAAAACGAAGAAAAAGTTAAAAAGAATATTATACATGCACTTAAAAAAAACTCTTTGTATACCGATATAAAACTATTAAGGTTTAAAATATGTATAAAATCTAGACCGGCCTTCTTCAACTTTTTAACATTTGCTTAACAGTTAAATCTTAAAATAGACATTACATCTTTTGAGAAAATCCTTAGTGCCAACATAGAGCTCACTTTCTCCTTAACATTTTCATAGAGAAAAATGTACCAAAAACCTTCTAGTTATAATGCATTTTAAAATAAGTTCCTTAACCTGCATCATAACGAATAAAATAAAGTAATGTCAATAATAATAAATAAATAAATAAAGGGCATATATCAAAACGGGATATAGTTAAAGGGGCCTCCAAACATTTTAACTTACTTTTTTTTTACTTCACCCACCTAAAACATATGAGATCAAAATAAGATCTCAAATTTGCAAGATTAAACTAATTTTCAATGCAATCAAAACTGAAATTTTTTTGAAAAATAACTATTTATGTACACGATATTTGATATTAAACAAATTTTACTCACAACACAACTAATTAGAATATAAATATGATGGACTAAGAAGAGATGAGATAGAGTTACCTCCTTGGAGCTCAAACTAAGCTTTACCTTTTTCATACACAATTAGCAAGCAAAATCTTTAATATCAGAGATAGAGAGAGAGGGGAAAAAATAAACATCCATCAAGTTTATATTAGAGAATCTAGTGAAAAAAAAAAAATTGCGAAAAGGTTATAAAGATTTTCTAGAAAGGACCGAGAAAAATTTGTAAAATTTTTTTAAGAAGCAGTTCTAACTTATATTTACACGTCTCCAAGATATACTAAGAAGAGAATGCATTTAGGGGTGTAACTTAGTTAAGACACAATAATTATATTGCAATATGAAGATAGATTTTAGGCCAAAATCAGAATTTCAACTAATACAGAAGCAAAAATTAGCATAATGCTTTTGGATATTTTATGAAAATTCAGAACAAACCACAGGGTTGTTCCAACCCTAAACCCAAAGCTCACTAAAAAGAAGGCATATTTAGATAACTTTACCTTTCTAGATATCCAATTGATAGCATGGGAATGGCTAATAGTCATGCTATTTGCCCTGGCTGCTTTATCTTGCACGATAGAATATATATGAAAGATAGCATCTAACCAAATCTCTCTTGATCGTCTGAGTATATATGGAGAACTTCGACATTTGCATTAGTCACAAGCCTCATCGACATTACTCTGAGCAACAGTTTTTGAAAACCGAAGCCTCGCTAAAGTCCTCACATATAAGTTCTTATTAGATATTGTTGCAAAATTATCAAGATGTATATAGTCTTGTGAAATTCAAATTTTCTATATGTACCCTTTGAAAGTGTAAATCCTACCAATAAATAGAAAGGGGCTGCAATCACGTTCATTGGGAGAACTTAGCTTTTTAGGAGTTTTTAAAGAGCGCATTTTGTTTAAAGTACATACACATGTCCTTATCTGTAAAAGGCTAAAATTAGCAACATTATATGCAAGCTGGTATACTTGTTAAAATACTATGACAGAGATTCTGACAGCAAGATATAGAGAAGGTAGCATCACAACTTTGTTGCTAGGAGAGCATCAAACAAAACATTGAAGCAACGCAATCTAAATAGACTTTGTATAAGGTAGCCAAGTCGACATACATACAATATTAATCAAAAAAAAGTTCACATTCACATATCATAAGCCAAAATAGAATAATCCTACAATTGAATAGAATACTAATTGATGGTTTAACCAAATACAAGGTAATGAAAAATTAATGCAAAATAGAAGAGAAAGCATGAATTCAGCC
>NC_033627.1:5312593-5383355 GCF_001540865.1 Ananas comosus | reverse complement strand
TTTTAGGCGGCGGCATGCGGCGACAAATTGTCGCCGCCAAAACGTTTTTCGTAACGACAATTTTAACTATGGTGGCGATATATGTCGCCACTAAATTTTGTACCTGTAGTAGTGGACTATTTATCATCATGTACTGACGAGGTTTAGAGATTGTCACCAAAATCTGAAGTTCAATAAAAGAATTTAGCAAATAGAAAAATACAACGTAGAAAGTGTAAATAAACATTCATAACGTACGTTTACTATATATATAGCCATGCATGATCATAAATAAAGCAAAGTGCACGCAAGCGCGAATTGGATGACTAAAATTAGTATATACACTACAACAAAATATTTTAATACCGACGCTTTTGAGACGACGCTTTGTTCTAGCGTCTTCAATATTTGATATATGGCGACGCTGTGATTAAGTGTCGGTAATAAATAATTATCTTGACGACGCTTCCAAAGCATCGTAATTAATTAAATTATATTAAATTATTTTTTTAATTACCAGACTATTATTTTTAATTATCTTGCTATTATTTAGGTATTAAATGCATCTATCAAAACCCCAAAACCCCCTCTCATCCAAACCCGAACCCGATACCCTCTTCTTCTCCCTCCCCGCCTCTCTCTCTCTCTCTCTCTATCTCTCTCCCCCTCCTTCCCCTCTCCCACAGATCCAAGCCCTAACCCTAGTTTCTCTCCTCGGTCCCTTTTGCTAATGGCTTCTCTCAAATAACACCTCCGTCGCCGGTGCTCCTCTTCACAAATCCAAGCTCAATCCCGAAACTCCGGCACGGCGCCGTGTGACGCAGATGGCGGTGGGGGTGATGGTGAGGCTCGGATTGGAAAATTAAGGTAATTGAGTAGAAAAAGGGGAGGACAAGAGGATTTCTAAAACTTTTGAGCTTTTGATCTTCCATTGTGATAATGGTATGATTTTTATTAGCTTCTTTTAGTAAATTTTTAGTGTAATTTGTTGCTAATGTGATATGTTGAGGTTGGTGTTAGTGGAATCTAATATTAATATTATACTGGTAATTAACTTCTCGCTATGTGTAGAGATTGTTTTAATGGTGTTTGTGGAGATGCTCATGAGACGATGAGAAGGTTGCATATCATGTGTTTGATGAAATTCTTACAACAGATTTGTTTTGATTTAAATGTTGAAAGCTTTAATTTGGAATTTTTGAGGGTTGTGCTGTTGTGGTTTGGAGTTTTAGGTGTTCGGAGAAATGCCCTTGTGAGATGAGATATGTATGGTTCATGTTATTCTTGTGTTTGCTACAATTTTATTTATTGTAAGTTACATTCCATGCACAACACACAATTTTGATATGTTTTGAATTATTTTACTCTCTCTCCCTCTGTCAAGTATGATTAAAACCTATTTATTTTTGTTGTTGTAGAAAATAACATGTTGTGCAAATCATACTAAATATATAATTTTCTTGTATTTTAGTAGTACTGCAGAAGTTTTATTTTACATTAATATTTTACTTTAAAAAGTGTTCTAAATCTTTTTCCAGAGTCCACAGGGTATTGAAAATTTTGGAGAAAAAAACAAGTATATCCTTCCAAAATGATACAGAAATTGCACTTAGGGTTATCGGTGCCGATGGATGAAACATTCTATGCGAAACCGGTCATTTGTCATTCAGGTCACTCTTTAATGCTATCAAAGTTGTGCAATTTTTGAGGGTTCCTCGTAATTAGATGTTAGGATTGAGATGTAAGCTATTGTCACACTAGAATTTAAACTGAGTTTGATACCCACTAATTAAGACCAAAGTTTTCATAGGGTTGACCCCAAACTAATACAATTTATGGGTTAATTTTTTTCTATTTTTCCGCAAAAGTACGAATTTTTTATAAATTCATAGATATATGGAGGTGATCAATGAAAATAGAAAAAAAATTGGCTATATATGTTTACCATAATAAGGGGTTTTTGATTTTAATAAATAAAAAATGAGCAATTTTGAAGGTTTGTGGTTAAAATGTTGAACTTTATAATAATTGGGTTTTATCTAGTTGATTGATTTGTATAGGCCAAAGTGGAGACCATAGTTACGGAGGGCGACGAGACTGCGACAATTGTGTCGATCGTAAACAAGATTGGAGCCACAACGCTTGTTGCAGGGCTTCATGATCAGATCTTCCTCTATAGGTTTTCTTTTTATTCTCCAATTTTAAAGCACCTCACTTTGTTATTTTGGACTCCCAAATCATTTTGTATGTGTTACTGTTTGTGTATCACTTAAGGTATAAATTGTTTTGAGTACCTTAGTTAGCTTTATAAACATCATGCTTCTCAGATTGCGCCTCAATGTGATCTCAGTATTAATTCTTGTAAATAGTAATGATGACCAAAAAAAGATTCCATGATCATATAGTTAAGTAGTGAGATGGAAATAGCAAGAGAATTTTTTTTTCCTTTTTTCGACTTTGCAACAAATTCATTTCTTTTTTACGCTTTTTACAAATCTCAGAGCTCAAGATCTAAGTTACGGTGTACGGAGTCTCGGCTGTCGAGTGCTTGCTTGCTGCAATGTGTGAGGGCTTTATAAATGCAGAGTTCTTTCAAATTGAAACTGCAAGGTTATGGTGATTCTCTCATTTTACCAACTTTTTACATGTTCATTCAATAAATTTTGTCTCTGTTCTTTTTTGCCAATTTAAGTGGTTGGTTATTAATTACATTTGTTGTTTATTCTAAAAAACTGAGAATTAGAATCCCCTATATGGTTGCAAATCATGTTTGCCTGCATCTGAGCTAGTCATTCAAGCTATAGTAGTAGGGCTCATCTCTCAACACTTTTAATAAGTGATCATTTTGTTTTTGTGACTCTACGGCCTACTCATATGATTCTTTAAGCGTGTCAAAGATAGGAATTTGGTGCGAAACAATATAATTTTGCAGTTTTAATCCACTTTTCCTTTGTTAAATATCTTTATGTGAATTAGCAATATTTTAGCTTTCTTTGGGTGGTAAGTGTCATGCACAGAACTTCTCTATTTTAATTTTCTTTATGGTGCTGTTTTCGACAAGGCGATTGCGGAATTCAAGCTGCTGTCCCGTTGCATCCTTCATTCAACGTATATATTTTTTTTTATTTTGCATGTACAAGAAATATATTTTGCTTCTATTGTCCTTCTTTATATTTGGTTCTAGTTTGCTTCTATTGTCCTTCACATAAAATAAAATTCTCCTATTTGTGGTTTTGTAAGACACTTAGGTTGTTGCCGTGGTGCTAGCTTGGATAGTAAACGCAAGGATTTGTCGCAAGATTGTTATCTTGTCAATTTTGCATTCATTGATCATTTTCATATATCTATGTTAATTTGTGGTCCTTGTACTTGATGATGCATATAAGTTTTATATTTGGTAGTCACCACAAGTTTCAATTCTTAAATTATATCTCTTAATCAATTGGCTTTCATATTAACTCTAACTACATGGAATTCCATCTTAGGTGGGTGGCTTGGGATTATTGCACGAAAGCCAAATTTATGTCCGATTCACTATCCAAGTTGGAATGTTATGCCTCTTATGTTCAAAACTAAACTGCTCTTGTTGACTCGGGTAAGTAAATTTTTTTTTTTGTTATGCCTCTTAAGTTATATGGAAATCATCAATTGTACCCCTACGAACCCTGCTACACAAAGTAGGATGACCGATTCACTTGGCTCCATACTTGAGGTTTGTGCTCTTTATCAGTGTTGCATTGTGAAAAAGTATTGTACTTAGTGAGTGTTAATAGTGAGCCGGCTTTTATTTTTTGTTTAAGATGCTAAATACTAATTGTGTATCCCTGTTTCTACTATTATTATGCATATGCTTTAGTCTGATTACTTTTCCTGCTGATTCTAGTGGATTATTATTGTATTGATTATTATGCACATACACTTAAACTCTGGTAACATAAATTCTAGCAATTTGTTACGTTCACCTAAAAGAATTAATTAGTAATTCATGCCGTTACTCTAGTTCCTTTGTATTGTCCAACGACCAATTTCTTAACTCCTGATGTCTTGTTGAGTTGAATCTTATCAATCCCAAAACCCCCTAGCATAAGTTATGCTTTGAACTCTTTTGTTTCTTGGTTCAGTGTAAAGGATTACATTTGTGTATGAAATTAAAGATCATTTTATCACTTGGGTTGTCATATGATTAATNAGCCCTGTTATGCTAGAACTAGGAATAAGACAAACTTGAAGAAGCATCTGATCTGGATCCTGACCAAATGATGGTGAATCGAAGAAGGATAATTTTTTATATTGGTTCTAGCTAGTGTTGCTATTGAATTTGTTTTAGGAGAAAGACGACTGAATAACCAGCAGATAATTTAGGTTGTTGATCACTTTGCTTATTATTATATCATGATGGAAAATTTATAATTTGTTGTTGAGAATGACTTATCTTCTATAAGTTGGCTTGGATATTTAACTTGTATTCTGTAATAGTGTTTATTTAACCACTATTCTGTAAGTGCAATTTTTTGGTCACATATATGTCTCGACCGGGATAATTCTTTGGTGACATTTTGAGTAGTTGATTTAACCCTGCATAAGTTATGCTTTGAACTCTTTTGTTTCTTGGTTCAGTGTAAAGGATTACATTTGTGTATGAAATTAAAGATCATTTTAACACGGGTTGTCACATGATTAATTAGGGTGTATGTTCAATCTTTAGTCCTACTTTAGCTCTTAAAACTCATGAATTACATTTGCTTATGCATATAATAAGCGTCGATGACAAAATACCTTGATGTTACTTTGTTAATTATTTTACTTCATTTGCAGGGAACTTGGAGAAGTAAATACCTTGATGTTACTTTGTCAATTATTTTCCTTCTTTTGCATGGAACTTGGAAAAGTTTTAAGTTTATATCAGTGCTCGGAAATGTAAGCCTTTTGACAAAAAGACTTTACTTTGAGACCTTTATTTTTATTTGATATGCGTCTATTTGTATCGTAACCCAACTATCTAGAGCTTTAATCACAAACTCTTTTTTCCTCACATTTTATCTACAACAATATAAGATCGGCAAATTCAGTATTTGTACTAACTTTAATTTTTGTTTGTTATTGCAGGATGAATATTGTCTGACATATACTATTTTGGTGGGAATCCTGAAGCAATTGAGTTCTGCTCATATTACTCTTTTCGTCACATTTTGTTTGCAGCTGCATATACATTACCAGAGGGCATTCGTTTAAACTGAAAACAATATATACGCTATACGATTAATAATTCATTGTGAATAAAGAAGTGATGAAAATTTTGTTTGTTCTTATTATTCCCTGCTTCTATAGTAGGAGAGAATTTTTGATTTCTTAATTGGGATTAGCATATTGTTGATTAAAGTTTATTAATGTTGAAACATTTTAATATTTTTGTTCATTATTGTAAAGATTTGGTATTGGCGTGTTTATTTGATATTAAATAATTTACCGGTGCTTTCGAGTGTTGGTATTTGTTTAAATTAACGACTCTTTCAGGGTCGGTAATATGTTGGAATTTTATAATTTACCGATGCTTTGGAATGTTGGCAATTGTTTAAATTAACGACTCTTTTTAGAGTCGGTAATATGTTGGTATTTCTTAATTTACCGACACTTTGGAGTGTCGGCAATTGTTTGAATTAACGACTTTTTTTAGAGTCGGCACCTAACACATTACCGACTCTAAAAAGAGTCGGAAAAAAATTCCCCGACGCTATGTTAAAGCGTCGGTATATATGTCCCGACATGTTTGTTTAACGACTCTTTATCCGACGCTTTTAAAAGTGTCGGTGTTATTTTTTCCGACGCTTTAAAGCGTCGTTAATTATAATTTAAAGCGTCCTTAAATGTAAAATTTGTTGTAGTGTAACCTGCTACATAATAAAATGACATTNATATATATATATATATATATATATATAAAACTAGGCTAATATACTATTAATAGTACCAAATCCTTGGTGCTACCAAGTTTTCGGCCATTGGATTGAGAGATGTGCGGTTAGGATGATGTGGACCCCCTAGGGTTGAGTGGGCGGTTGGTTGAATAGTATGATCTAACGGGTGAAAATGATCAAAAGGGTGGATCTAACGGCGGAAAACTTGGTAGCACAAAGTGCTTCGTGCTATTGATAGCATAGCAGCCGAACTCTATATATATATATATATATATATATATATATATATAGTACTTTAAGGCTTTATAAAGTTATATACAATACAAAGTACGAAAATAATTACGTAATTAGCAAATTCAATTGAAAAAAGGAGTCTATTAAACTATTTAATAGTTAAGATTTACACTTGAAAATTAGAAGTTCTGACTTTTAGCTTTTGGATGAAGAATTATAGGATTCGGATGATAGTGGTCCCCTAGGGTTAGTAGTCTCCGTAGAAAAATAATATTAATCAAAAAATTAGAAATGATCAAAAGATTAATCCAAAGATTAGAAAATTGAAAGCACCACTATATATATATACATTTTCAAAATTTATCTTATGTCAAAAAAAAAAAAAAATCATAGTTTAAGAGGTCCCATATATAAGCATCTACACAGGTCTAACAAATTTCAATTCTCTGCTTCCTCCATCCCATCAACACAATTTTTTCTTTTTTCTTTTTTCTTTTTTCTTTTTTTTTTTTTTGAGGGAAATCGTCTGAGAGCGAAAATTTATTTAAACAAATGAGACGATACAGAATTAGAAAAATCCTCAAATTAAAGAGAAATACATAGTACATTTTTTGCTAGACAGACCCTAATTAGCTAGTTGATAAGCTTGCATAGTTCATCGACGAAGGACTGGAGAAACGAGAACACCATCCAAAAAAGAAGGCGCAACGTTCATCGACGAAGGATTGAAGTGTTTTGACAAACCAAAATGATTCTATATATACTTTTGTGCTGAATAAAACGTAGAGAAAAACAACGTAACGGTTAAAGCTAGTAATGAGCAGGAATGATAATTTTCTCTACAAATGCAAGTAATCTTTTTTTTACGTGGATAAATTTTATGCCTACATACATAATAAAATAAATCCGATTTCATATTGAGGATAATGACTAGAAAACAATTAAAAGATTTATTTGTTTCAGGGATTCCATAGAAATATACAAAACCTGCACACATGTTAATATATTATATATCTCGATAAAAAAATTTGAAATCACGATTGGTTGTAAATATTGTCGACACAATGTCGCCACTAATTGTCTAACGTTTCGCGGCGATCGTATGTCGCCACTAATAATCTAACTTTTGGCGGCGATAAATTGTCGCCATCAAATAGTTTTACCGACGGATTTTAGGCGGCGGCATGCGGCGACAAATTGTCGCCGCCAAAACGTTTTTCGTAACGACAATTTTAACTATGGTGGCGATATATGTCGCCACTAAATTTTGTACCTGTAGTAGTGGACTATTTATCATCATGTACTGACGAGGTTTAGAGATTGTCACCAAAATCTGAAGTTCAATAAAAGAATTTAGCAAATAGAAAAATACAACGTAGAAAGTGTAAATAAACATTCATAACGTACGTTTACTATATATAGCCATGCATGATCATAAATAAAGCAAAGTGCACGCAAGCGCGAATTGGATGACTAAAATTAGTATATATAACAAATCTTGCACGCAAGAACACTTTAAATAATAATTAGCGACGCTTTAAAATGTTGATCGATAAGAATAACTCTAACGCTTGTGAAAGCGTCGAGTAAAAGTCGTTACGTAAATATATCGGGAAAAATATATATACCGACGCTTTAATATAGAGTCGAAATATTTTTATCAGTATTTGATAAAAATATGTTTATTGGCAACGCTTAAACATGGTGTCGACACATGTCAAATATTAAAGATGCTAGAATAAAAACTTGTTTTTGCGCCCTAAAACCTCTTTGTCTATTTGCATCTAAAAAAATATCATCTAAAACATATTTTATTATAGTATATCAAATATTTTATGAGAATTTCTTTGTGACGGCCATGTTTTCGTATAATTCTTCGCACTATCTAAATTATACTTAATCATACAACCACAGCGCCCACTCACACCAAAAAAAAAATAAGAATAAAAATAAAAAATACCAATCTTTCTTGTTAGCTTCATCTTTTGCAAACTCATAAGCCCATATAAAATTACACACATAGAGCGTAAAAATTAGAAAAAAGTATATATAGTTGGAGAGTACGTGTACATATAGATTGGAGAGTCACTTTTTCATAACAAGAAATATATTTCATATCCCTTTGTCTATATATATATATATATATATATATATAGAGAGAGAGAGAGAGAGAGAGAGTTGGACTGAGCTACTATTAGTAGCAAAATTCCATTATTGTTACCAGTTTTTTAGCCTTTGGATCAACTCTTTTCATTATTTCTAACCATTGGATTAAATACTATAACCCAGTGGGGACCACTCAACCCTAGGGAGACCATTCAACTCTAACCGACTAATATCATCCTGACCCTACAATTTTTCATCCAAGGATTAAAAATTTGATAGCAAAAAAAACGTTTTACTATTAATAGTATTTCAGCCTAATTCTATATATATATATTCATAATTTGTAACACAGGAATGAGATCATGTTACCCACAACAACATACTTGTTTTCTTTGTTTTTTCTTTTTTTTTTTGTGTGTTCATGTAGATGATGGGTGTGTTCACACACAATAGTTTAAAAATATTATGGTACGTACACCTCATGATCAATACATCTTTTTTATGTTCATGATTGATGAAAAGGAGTTATAATTTGACCAAATTTGCAAAAATTTGAACGTGTGAATGGGGAGATCAGAAGAATTATTGCCAAAGGAAACGCATGAAAATCTATATAGTTATTATTACATTATTAATCTACAACTATAGTGTAGTGACCCGCGCGTTGCGGCGGGTAGATATGGCTAAAAAAAATTGCAAAGAATAAAATATCAATAAAATACAAAAATAGTATATAAAGACCATATTATAAATTATAAATTTCAAATAAAAAAACTAAATTATGATAAGAAAAAGAAAATCAATAATTCAAAACTAATCAATCGTATTCAAGAGAGATTGCATGTCACCCAAAACTCTACTTTTATAATAGCTTTCACAACAAAATCATAAAATAAAAATGGTCTGGCAATTATAGTATGTCAAAATCATCAAACTGCATAAGTTCATGGATAATAAAACAAATTTACTACAAATGACAAAAAACGAAGAAAAAGTTAAAAAGAATATTATACATGCACTTAAAAAAAACTCTTTGTATACCGATATAAAACTATTAAGGTTTAAAATATGTATAAAATCTAGACCGGCCTTCTTCAACTTTTTAACATTTGCTTAACAGTTAAATCTTAAAATAGACATTACATCTTTTGAGAAAATCCTTAGTGCCAACATAGAGCTCACTTTCTCCTTAACATTTTCATAGAGAAAAATGTACCAAAAACCTTCTAGTTATAATGCATTTTAAAATAAGTTCCTTAACCTGCATCATAACGAATAAAATAAAGTAATGTCAATAATAATAAATAAATAAATAAAGGGCATATATCAAAACGGGATATAGTTAAAGGGGCCTCCAAACATTTTAACTTACTTTTTTTTTACTTCACCCACCTAAAACATATGAGATCAAAATAAGATCTCAAATTTGCAAGATTAAACTAATTTTCAATGCAATCAAAACTGAAATTTTTTTGAAAAATAACTATTTATGTACACGATATTTGATATTAAACAAATTTTACTCACAACACAACTAATTAGAATATAAATATGATGGACTAAGAAGAGATGAGATAGAGTTACCTCCTTGGAGCTCAAACTAAGCTTTACCTTTTTCATACACAATTAGCAAGCAAAATCTTTAATATCAGAGATAGAGAGAGAGGGGAAAAAATAAACATCCATCAAGTTTATATTAGAGAATCTAGTGAAAAAAAAAAAATTGCGAAAAGGTTATAAAGATTTTCTAGAAAGGACCGAGAAAAATTTGTAAAATTTTTTTAAGAAGCAGTTCTAACTTATATTTACACGTCTCCAAGATATACTAAGAAGAGAATGCATTTAGGGGTGTAACTTAGTTAAGACACAATAATTATATTGCAATATGAAGATAGATTTTAGGCCAAAATCAGAATTTCAACTAATACAGAAGCAAAAATTAGCATAATGCTTTTGGATATTTTATGAAAATTCAGAACAAACCACAGGGTTGTTCCAACCCTAAACCCAAAGCTCACTAAAAAGAAGGCATATTTAGATAACTTTACCTTTCTAGATATCCAATTGATAGCATGGGAATGGCTAATAGTCATGCTATTTGCCCTGGCTGCTTTATCTTGCACGATAGAATATATATGAAAGATAGCATCTAACCAAATCTCTCTTGATCGTCTGAGTATATATGGAGAACTTCGACATTTGCATTAGTCACAAGCCTCATCGACATTACTCTGAGCAACAGTTTTTGAAAACCGAAGCCTCGCTAAAGTCCTCACATATAAGTTCTTATTAGATATTGTTGCAAAATTATCAAGATGTATATAGTCTTGTGAAATTCAAATTTTCTATATGTACCCTTTGAAAGTGTAAATCCTACCAATAAATAGAAAGGGGCTGCAATCACGTTCATTGGGAGAACTTAGCTTTTTAGGAGTTTTTAAAGAGCGCATTTTGTTTAAAGTACATACACATGTCCTTATCTGTAAAAGGCTAAAATTAGCAACATTATATGCAAGCTGGTATACTTGTTAAAATACTATGACAGAGATTCTGACAGCAAGATATAGAGAAGGTAGCATCACAACTTTGTTGCTAGGAGAGCATCAAACAAAACATTGAAGCAACGCAATCTAAATAGACTTTGTATAAGGTAGCCAAGTCGACATACA
Source organism: Ananas comosus (assembly GCF_001540865.1). Taxonomy (NCBI): domain Eukaryota; kingdom Viridiplantae; phylum Streptophyta; class Magnoliopsida; order Poales; family Bromeliaceae; genus Ananas; species Ananas comosus. Next base: position 5,372,452 of record NC_033627.1, on the reverse strand, counting down.
TACAATATTAATCAAAAAAAAGTTCACATTCACATATCATAAGCCAAAATAGAATAATCCTACAATTGAATAGAATACTAATTGATGGTTTAACCAAATACAAGGTAATGAAAAATTAATGCAAAATAGAAGAGAAAGCATGAATTCAGCCGTAGATCTTCATTTTAGTATTTTTGGGTTGTTTCAATTATTTTGGCATAAGTCTAAGAGTACATAAGCTAGAAAAAGAGAAGAGATATAAAAATATTTTAGCAGATAATTTATAAATAAATTTAGTTCTCTATATTGTTTGATATGGTTTTATGATGCATCACCAAATTATTTAAAAATAAGGAAAAAAACATATAGATCAGGAGACCAACATTATATACAAACAAAAAAATGTCGGTTTGAGAAATACATATACCTGACCAAGTTTGATTTCTCCCCTGTAAGAACATGGGTGTTACATATAACAATGCGGTTAGTTTGTCTTGATTGATGAGAGCTGGGGAAAAAAAAGAACTGTATGTTAGTATCCATATAATTGTCCAACATATGAAAATGTGGTATAGTGAGTCACATATGAGAAATGCGGGGTTTTTTTGCAAATAGCCCCCTGACAATTTTTTTTTTTAAAATTGGCCCTGTGTAAAAATTATTTGCAAAAATGGCCCTGGCCCCGCCCCGTCAGCGCCACGTCAGCGCCACGCGGGCGGGGCTGGGCCAAGTGTTTATATTGAACACGGTGAACCATTCACCGTGTTCAATACAAAATTTTTGTATTGGACACGGTGAATGGTTCACCGTGTCCAATACAAAATGACTAAGTGGGATATATTTGTATTGGACACGGTGAATCATTCACCGTGTCTAATACAAATAATTGGACACGGTGAATGGTTCACCGTGTCCAATACAAACACCCACAACTTAGCCATTTTTGGCTAAGTCGAATGTATTTGTATTGGACACGGTGAACCATTCACCGTGTCCAATACAAAAATCTTGTATTGAACACGGTGAATGATTCACCGTGTTCAACTTATACAATTGGCCCAGCCCCGCCCGCGTGGCGCTAGGGCTGTAAACGAGCCGAGCTCGAGCGAGCTGGAGCCAGCTCGAGCTCGGCTCGTTGTCTTCAAGGTCGGCTCGTGTTCGGCTCGAGTTCGTCACGAGCTCGAGAACTCTGGCTCGTGATCGGCTCGAAATTTAATCGAGCCGGCTCGTGTTCGGCTCGTTAGCTCGGTTATAATGCTACATTACTCGTTAGCTCGTGAATCGGCTCGTTAGCTCGACTCAACAGCTCGAGTAAGAATTATAACAGATGTTATAAGCAAAACACATTAACAACAAAAAGTAGATATAAAAAATTTAATAATTTACAAGTAAGAACAACAATATAAACTTCTTTACTACATAACACATTGTCCAAATAAAACACATAGCAAGTTTACAAGTTACAATACAAGTCCAAATGCACTCTAAAATAAAAATATTAACGATATAAGTAGCCTTTAGGCAAAAAGAAACCATAAAGGCATAAACCCAAGTACCAAGTACCCAACCATCATAATAATTTGAAGTCTAACAAAATTTAACAATTGCCCAGATAAAGTTACAAGTTTCATCCAACCATTACTTTTCAATGATAGTTAAAATTGCCAACCTCCTGCAAAAGATCAAAAACACAAGTTATGAATAAAAATAATTAATATTAAATTCAAATGTATAGACTTTTACCATCATGAAAAGTGTACATCAAGTGATCAAATACAACTCTTGATTACTTTGTGGCTGTGCTTCCAACCTTTCAAGGCACAAAATAAAGAAAAGATTTTAGAAATGTCAACAAGGTAAAATCCTTTAGAGCTCAATAGAATAGCATACAAATAATTACCTGAAATGATGATAGTGTGCTATTTTCACAAATACTAATATGCAGATCTTCCAACTCAGTAATCTCTTGCTGAAAAATTAAGTTTAAATCATAAATTAAGTATATAATAAAAAAGAAATGGTAACAACTAATAATTGAAAATCATAGCATACTTACAGATTTAGATTTCGTAAACTTTTGTGAAGCTCTTATCCAATTTCCAGCACATACTATGGCGTCTACAACTATACAAGAAATGAAAACTGTGATTTTGTGAACTTACTAATTCTACTTGCCTTTCTTCGAGTTATCTCTGTTGTTCAATTAAATACGTCCTCACGATCAAATTCCAACTTGTTGTAAGTTATCTTCAACTTCAAAAAAAAATGTAGAATGATAAATACAACTATACAAGTATACAACATTTGAAATGAAAAAGATATCAATATTCAAATTAGAAAAGTCAAAAATAGTAAACCTAAAGACGGGCACTTATACTTGGTGTAAAACTAATTGATTAGTTAATTATGGGCACTTATACAATATTTTTCTTTATATGGTCGGAATTGCATGCGAAATTCTGCGATTATATATAAATTGGACCATTCCTCAGATGTTCCCTCATAATTAAAATATAAAAAGTTAAAGCTCCCCACTGCTGAATCCGTAATGCTACTATTTTAAGTAATGCTATACATATATTTATACTATAAATATAATATATTCCAATCCTTTATAGCTATAACTTTTTCACTTATCTTCTTAATTTTTTTAACTAAAATTTTAATAAATTTTTAAAATCATAGCCAATTTTTATTTTTGCTAACTTTCTCTTCCTGAAGTCTGAAGATCAGAATATTAATGCACTTGTTTCATCAATTAGAAAAAAAAAAATATCTATAAATAAACATACATGAAGCCATGAAGGGGAGGAAAACTTACATGAAGCCATGAAGGGGAGGAAGATGTGCGAGTGCGACGGTGGATTTCACACTGATCCGGCAAGATCTACCTAAATCTCTGTAAAAGAAATCATATCAGATCTAATTAGAAGCTCAAGAGAGAAAATCCCTCCCATTCCCCTCAAAAAAATCAAAAGAAAAAGAAAAAGAAAAGATGAAGATCTAGGGTTGTGAGAAATGAACCTGTTGAAAGCGTCGCCGCCGAAGTTCGCCGCCGAAGTTCGCTGCCGGGAGTTTGCGAACGGCGAAGAATCGCTGCCGAGGGTGTGCGAATGGCGATCTAGGGTTGTGAACTTGTGAGAGATTGAGAGAGATAGAGAAGGAGAGGCGGCTGTGCCCTTGTGCGACTTTGAGAGAGACAAAGAGAGAGACCCTAGTCTGCTAGTCACGTGTTGTAATGCTCTGTGCCTCTGTGCGGCTGCAGTGAAAAGAATTGGGTAAAAGGCTAAAAGCTAATTAGGATTTAGGGTTAGGAGTTGGCTACTTGGGCCGGAGCCTGGAGATAGGAAGATAAAGAGTGAATATATTTTATGGGCCTATGGGCCATGATTCAATGATTGTAAATAAGTAGTTCTAAATATAAATGGGATATGGGCCTCTTTTATAAAAAAGCTGATTTTTTTTTTAAAGTTGGGGTAAAAATTAAAATTAATAATCTGCAATTCTGTATTATATATTTATAATACAAATATAATTATATATATATATAATATATAATATATAAAATTATATTAATATAAAATAAATATAATTGAGCTGTTATCGAGCCGAACACGAGCAAGCTGATCCTAGCTCGTGTTCGGCTCGTTTATTAAACGAGCTGAAAAATTCAGCTCGTCTTCGGCTCGTTTATTAAACGAGCGAGCCGATCTCGAGCTCAGCCGAATACGAGCTGGCTCGTGAACAGCGAGCTAGATTGCCACCCCTACATGCAATAGCTAGGACCAAACCAAAGCAATGGGATTTGGTCTTACNGCGCTGACGGGGCGGGGCCAGGGCCATTTTTGCAAATAATTTTTACACAGGGCTATTTTCGAAAATAAAATTTTTTATGGGGCTATTTGCAAAAAAAGCCCGAGAAATGCCAAAAAAAAAAAAGGCCAAAAATGATTCCTGTGTAAATAATATTGAAAAATTATTTTCATACAAAAGACATAGGAGTAAAAATTCTCATGCATGATTCAGAAATGCAGCATAGCTAACTACTAAGTTCTATAAAATCAGAATTAGTATTTTCACTGATAATAGGTTCTGACAACAGAAAGCATGTACTGGCGGCCCTAAACAAAGAAAAGAATGTTCAAGAATAAATCTCAAATAACTCTCATGAATATATTTGGAACAATTAACCCTCAATTTTTAAGAATCCATCCTAAATGATATGAAGACCAAAACCATTGATAAGGGAATAAGATCGAGAAGTGGAAACCCTAAAGAGAGAGATATGGCGGCGGCGGCGTCGCTCCCGTTCGTAGCGGAGGAGAAGGTGGAGGCGGAGGCGGAGGAATATATTAGGAATAATTAACTCTCAATTTTTAGAATCCATCCTAAACAATATGAAAACCAAAACCCTTGATAAGGCAATAAGATCGAGAAGTGGAAACCCTAGAGAGAGAGAAATACAGCGGCGACGGTGTCGCTCCCATTCGCGGCGGAGGAGGAGGCGGAGGCGGAGAAGGAGGAGAGGTTGAGGATCAAGGAGAAGAAATGCTACAACGGAAGGGGAAGAAGAAACAACGCCACGGAGCAGGGAGATGAAACGCTCCTGTCGTAAAAAAAACTGAAAAGGAGAGGGAGGCGATTTGATCTGTGAGAGAGGGGAGCCGTATAGTTCATTGAGGCGGTTCGATTTAAAAGAGACGGTTCGGTTCAAAAGAGGAGGGTTCGATTTAAAAGAGAGGTGGTGGGATTGAAGGAAAAATTGCCACGTGGCAAAAGCATTCTGAATTCATATAAGTTTATAGATTTATAGATACTAGTGTAAAGATTCGCGCGATGCAGCGGGTAGATAATAGAAGCAAAATTTAAAAATTTTAATAAAACTTATATTTACAGTTTATTGATATATAGAAAGTTATACCATATTAAACACATCCAATTTGCATGACTAAATTCACATGGTGAGCAGGGGCCTCGCAAGGACCGGCTCAGCAGACACTTATATGGGCCGTGGCTCGGCTTCGAGGGACGATACTTCTCGAAGGAGACAATGTTCTTCAGAGGCTCCTTTTTTCTTCCTCATTATCTTCGTTAAGATAATGAGAGAATGAGAGAGATGAGTGTGGAGTGGGAGATTAGACGATAATATATTTTTTTATGATGCATAAAAAAAAAATACAAAAGAGTAGAGGGGGTGGGAGATTAATGGAAAAGGGTTACAAAAGATATAGGGTGAGAGATTAATGGAGGAGGGGAGTGAATTAAAGTTATAAAACTCACTCATTGATAGAATATTAATATGGTGTATATAATTAAATGTTGCACCTTACATGTAATTAGATGAGTGGGGATGTGAAGGGTTAGGCGGTGAGAAGAGAAGAAGGCGATTTGATTTAAAGTTGGATTTAAAGTTGCATGTAAATGTAATTAGAGGAGTGAGAAGGTGAAAGGTTGGGTGTTGAGAAAATGAGAAAGTGGTTTGATTTAAAGTTGGGCTATGAGAATAAAGGATAATATACCACGTGGTAAAAAATATTGTGGCTTCATATAGGTTTATAGATTACTTTATGAACCCATCTGGTTCGGTACAATTGTGAATGCTTTGCAATTGTAAATTTTCATATTTGAGATTGGAGTATCTGTAATATTCTTGTACATAAACACAATCTCACATGCCCTTTTAAAACAAAGATTAATTATCATTATTTTCTCTTAACCGTGAGACAAAAGTAATTTTGTGCACATTCTACAATTAGGATAAAAATGATTGACAGTAGTACAATTTGAGCTCCAATCCATATATACAATAACAATCGCACGATTAGGAGTCGATTCAAATCAACTTAATCTAAAAGAAATTAAGGAAAAAAAATAATGAAAATACCAAACTACAAGAGAATTAACGCTAAGCAAAACAAAAGTTTATAGACCAATATAAAATCCTAAGGCATATATGCATGAGTTGCCGATCAGTATCAATACACTTGACCATAATTTATATTTGTAATCTTAACCTTCGCCTTTTTTGACTATTGATTTGATCCAAATGAAGGGTTTTTAATGGATTAATTTTTAACTGATCAGAGGCTATCTCATTTTCACAAGTGATACGCATTTGAGTTTGCATGTGTACGTACGAGCGTAATTAGTTTGAAACTAAACTCAAATTCAACTACAAACTAAGTTTATATAATTGTGTTAGAAATTCGCGTATAAGAATAGTTTCGCCTACAATTAATAATAATTACACAGGAGTGGAGATATATCAACATCAAGTGGTAGCTTTTTTTTTCCCTTTTTTTTTTTGTCATACCAAACTTGACATAAAAGCTTGAAATTGTCATATTTGAATAAGAAAGCCAAAAACATTAATTCTGAGAGTTGGAATTTTGCCATATATGTGGTAATTAAATAGAATATTATGGGTCATTTTCACATTCTAATTTATAGTGAATTTTGACAATCCTTTGTTTATTAATTAATTACCAAATTAGTCAATTGCTACGAGAAAAAAAAAATCATATAAAATGGATCTGCCGACTTCTCTTTCTAATTTGTCAACATCACACACCAATTTTTGATAGAGAAATGCAATATATATATATATATACACACACACACACAATATTCAATTAGTAGTTACAAAACATTAATTCTTTAGCAAGTTATTCAAATTACGTAAAATACTTAATAGAGAATACAAATCGGTCAACACCAGTTTAAATTTCCAAATTCTAAGTAAAAAAAGAGTTTTAAAATAAAATGGCGAATACATACTTACTAATAAAGTATGAGATGGAATAGAGGGCCGACGATGAAAACATGACGCAGGAATGTCTCGCTACACCTGATGCAGGCAAGAAATTTGCTGAAAATATAAGAACTGAAGTGATATATATATAGAGCAGGGCTGCTGGGCTCTCAGGAGCACAGATGCCTCCGTGCTCCTGAGCCGTTTTCGATGATGAAATTTTCGAATCGATGATCGGCTCCGTTAGACTTGATCTAGCGCATTTGAAGTTTCTAGAAAATAATTTTTGCGATTTTTCGATATCATTTGTCTAGTGATCGAAAGGATTCAAAATCTATAATTTTTAATGGTTGATATCTGCCGTTTTCAAGTTTAACGGTGTAGAAGTATTCAAATCAAATGAAATTTTGATAGAAAATTTTTTATACTATCTACAACAAGAACTATATTTCTGATCGAAAATTTTAGTGCTATATCACCATTTTTTATAGGATTTTTATTTTCAGCCCTTAAAAATTATTGATTTTGAATCCTTTCGATTGCTAGGTAAATGATATCGAAAAATCGCAAAAATTATTTTCTAGAAACTTTAAATACGCTAGATCAAGTTTAACGGAGCCGATCGTCGATTCGAAAACTCCATCATCGAAAACGGCTCAGGAGCACGGAGGCCTCCGTGCTCCTGAGAGCACAGCAGCCCTGCTCTCTATATATATATATTCAATTATTGGAAATGTCCAATATCAAATATGAACATAAAAGTTTGAGAATCAGAATAAAATTTTGCAAAAAGTTACATACTAGTCAGACAATCTATAAAATAATAATAATAATAAGGTTAAATTATAGAAAATCATTCTTTTAATACCCATTTTTTTACTTTTCCTTACCGACTTTTTAAAATCTATATTTTACGTACCCCGTTAAAAATTAAGAAATATTCACATTTTGGCCGTCAGTCTTCTGTTAATTGGAATTTTGTCAGTTTACTATACCCAAAATACCCTTAGATCCCTCTCCGTCACCGCCTTGCGCATTCACCGAGAGAGAGAGTCGTGGGAGAGAGAGGCGGTGAAGGAGAACTCGACGTAGGACTAAGAGTACTAAGAGCAAAAGGGGAACGAGCAGAGGAGCAGAGAGAAGGAGGAGATGGAGTGGGCGAATGGAGAGGCGGCAGGGGCGCAGGAGGAGCCGGGGAAGCAGGTGGAGCAGGTGAAGTAGGAGCTGGGATTTAGGGAGGTGCGGAAGATGAAGGTGGGGTTGCGGATGAGGGAGGGTCAGGGAGAAAACGAAGAGTGAGCACAATTTGGTCATTTAGTCATCACAGTTGACACCGTAATCCGTTGTAAATATTTTTTAATTTTTAAAAGGGTAAAATATAAATTTTAAAAAATCAGGGAAAGGAAAATGAAAAGAAGGATATTTACAGAAAAATTTTATATAATTCAGCAGAATAATAATAATAATAATAATAATAATAATAATAATAATAATAATAATAAAGAATTTATGATGGAGTTTGTATTGGCCGTAGAAAGTCCTGGATTTCTCATAAATATCTTGCATTACTAAGTAGTTGAATTGTAGATTATTCAATTTTAATGAACAATGAATAGTACAACCGAAGAATAAGAATTTTTCTTTAAAAAAAAAAAGGACAAAGAAGAGGACGAAAATATAAATTCTTAAGCCTATTCAGAATAAAATATTAAATTACGTATGATATAAGTCATGGTTCGACCAATTTGTGCTAAAGCGTATAGATATAGCAGAGTTAAAAAAGAGAAAATATTTTTTTTTTAAAAAAAAAGAAAACCAAGAGAAATAGAAGTGTAGGTTTTTAATGATCATGCAATTGTAAAAGACCTTTTTTCTTTCAATTCTTTTGGGGAGAAAAAAAAAAAAAAAAAAAAAANAAAAGCTTAAATAAATCTATATTTAATATGCATATATAACATACAATAAATCTAATCAATTTCATTAAATGTATACTGACTAAATACAATGTATACGGCTATTCGTACGTAATTAGGAATATCAAAAGTGTTCATACCACGACGGATCATACGAAGATCTTTTAAAAGCAAAATAGTACATGAGAGGAAAGCGAAAGGCCATATTTTTAGTATTCAAGTTATCATAATTAATCATTGAGATTTTAAAATAAGATAAATTTACCTTTAATTTTATTTTATTTTTATGTGTTCGATTAGCAGATATGCAACCAAAATGGCTTTGTGATTAGTAATTTCGATTGACGAAAAGGATTTATTAAATTATTTGGTCAAATTTTAGAAATTTAATAGCCAAAGTTGAAAATTAAAAATTACGTTTGCGAAAATTCTAAAGTTAAGGGGTCAGTGTACATTTTTTTTCCAAAAAAATAATAACAAGGGATAAATTATAGAAAACTCTCCTATAAATACTTGGTTTTTCACTTTGCTTCTCTGACTTTCAAATACCTATATTTTGACCGCGTAAAATTTCAGAAATATTTTCGGGGAGGTACGATATTAAGAGAGATGGCAAAATGACCAAATTATCCTTACTTTTTTTATATAAAAAAAATTTTAATATATTTCTGTTATTTTGAAAAATATTTTTGATAAAAATTATAAAACATGGACAGAATAGTAATAGAATCTTGACGGAGGGGTGCTAAATATAATAATTTAAAATATTGAGAGAATAAAAATGTAAATTTTTGAAAGTTCGGAGAGAAAGTGAAAAATTAGGTATCTATAAAAAAAATTTTCTGTAATTTAACCTAAAATAGCTTGTGCTGAACTCGCAAAAGAGGTTAGAAAAAGTTTCCCTACAACCGTGGTGTCGGATTTTATCCAATAATAAATTTGGATTATAACAAACAAATTTTGAATTTAATTTGTTATTTAGCAATTTCAGGTTGTAATTGAATTTAAAGTGGCTTAAGCTGAACCGGAACTGATCAAAGATAACCATTCAATTAAATTGTTCAAATTGGCCTGGACAAGATCAAATTGTGCCAAATTGGATGCAAGTGCCACAACAATAATTTGGAGAATTTCTTTACAATTTATTAGATTTGAGCCGGCCAACCTAATCAAGTTAACCAACTTACGTTTTGGGTTTGATTTGAGCTTAATGTCAAATTAGCTATTATTTTAATATGGTATGAAAGAGACTTTATATATGATATAAATTCAAAATTCATTTTATTATGGTATGAATTTAAAAATATGAAATATGATATAAATGGGTTTTATAAGTATGGTATTATTTCAAAAGCTTTTACAAATGTGGAATGAATTCAAAAAGTATTTCATTTATAATATTAATTTAAAAGGATTTTACGAATTTTGTATAATTTCAAATGAGCTTTTCAATATAGTAATATTTCAAATGTTTTTTGCAAATGTGGTATGAATTCAAATTTATTTTGGAATTAATTCAAATGCATTTGCAAATATGATTAAAATTCAAATTGAAATCAATTATGATTTAATTATGTTTTTGTTCCATTTTTGAAATGATGGCTAGTGCATTTAAAGGGGGCCTTGGATGTTCATTGATTTGTAATTGTGATACAATTTCAGAAAAATTCTCTAAATCCTAATTGTTTATTGATTTGTAATTGTGAGCTTCTTAAGAGATTGTAAAAGAAGTTTTGTGTGATTGTAAGCGGCTTTGGTCTTGCCCTGTTCAAAAAGCCAAGTGATAGTGAAATCAGTACCTCGAGGAGAAGAAGGGCCGGACTGGAGTAGGCAGAAGGCCGAACCAGGATAAATCATCTGTGTTATCTGAGTTTGATTTTCTTCTTTTATTTGATTGTGCAATTTTTATCTTGATTTAATTTCACTTGAGTTTTTAGTTGTCAACTAATTCACCAAGTGATAGTGAAATCAGTACCTCGAGGAGAAGAAGGGCCGGACTGGAGTAGGCAGAAGGCCGAACCAGGATAAATCATCTGTGTTATCTGAGTTTGATTTTCTTCTTTTATTTGATTGTGCAATTTTTATCTTGATTTANCCCCCCCCCCCCCCCCCCCCCTCTTAGTTGTCATTTGATCTTTCACGTGGTTGTAGGAAAATGAACCAACCACACCACGCCAGAACTAATACTCTTTTTGTTTATTATCGAGGGACCAGCTGAATTTCCAAAAATTCGAACCCAAACTTAAAATCCGAACCCGAAATCAGAATTTAAACTCAAAAAACTCAATGGATTTTGAAAATTCATATCTAAATATCTAAAATCAAGTCAGATCAAAAATTTGAAATCCGAACTCAAATCCGAAAATACGAGTCCGAAAATTCGATTCGGTTTATTTTGAGTTCGGGTTCAGATCGAGTACAGACAAAATCCATATCCAAATACAAATCTGTCAGATTTTTCTTTTTTATACACCTATCTGAAATTATATCAGGTTAATTAGCACCAGATAAACCCACCCCTTTGATATTCGAATTCGGATTCGGATAAAATTTCGGGTGCTCCTGCCCATTGACATTTCTAGACTCCCATTTCAAAGCCAACGAAAAGCTAGATCTAGCAATCGCAACCTGTAACGGAAGATATTTACAAGTCACCCGCAAATTTTTGAGTATGGATGCTTATTTTTTATTTAAAAAATTATAAGAAAAATGGACGGATACCGATTAAATTAATAGCATTTTGAGCAACTCATGCATGGATATCCACAAGTACCTTTATATATAATTTTTTAAAAGTTATAAAAAATAAAAAGTAAACACTCCTTTTATTTTATCCGTTCTTTAAAATTCTAATACTAATTTTTTTTAGTGTCATTTTTTTTTATTATTTATTGTATGTTGTGATATTGTATACAATAAGTTATGCCTTGATCTTCCAAAAATAATATATATTATTTGTGTTTGAAAAGTATAAAAACAAAAGGAAAAAAATACAAGAATTAGAGTACTTGATGGCTAACTCATATAATCGTTCGTGCACCCGTGCAAGGAATGAGTGAGGATGATGATTATTCAAAATTTTACAGATAAATTTTATCCGCGTATGCAAAATCTACGAATACAATAACGCCCCTACAGTTGTCTAATTCGTCCGTTTGCCAAGTCTAGTCTACGTGTAGCTCAACGCGCATGCACAACGTGCAGAAGTTTCCCACAAGATTCGTTCAACGCAGGGGATTTCGTGTTGAAACGTTCTTCTCAAGAAAAAAAAAAAGAATAATAATAAAAATAAAAATAAAAATAAAAGAAATTAAAATAAGAAAGAATAGGCCAGTGGTTCAAAAGAGACAGCTTGGATGTGCGGCCCACCAACTGCCGGCCAGCTGTCTTTCACATGCCTCGCCTTCAATCCTCTCTCGCATACTCCAACACCACCAATCACATGATGATCTTATAATTTCATTTTAAATATAATAGACTTAATTATATACAAAAAAAATTTCGTATTTTACTTTATGTCTCAAGTTTGATTAATTTTAGCGACGGTATATTAAGATAACGTATGGGTACACTCATACTAATAACTCATTAATATTTAACTCTAGTTTATAATGTTATAATTTTTTTCATCTTTATACTTGTAATCATAATTATGTTTTTATCTGAGGCGGGACCACTGGGTCACTTAGATGACGTAAAGTTAATTATAAATTTCATTATAAAATCTGAAAATTAAAATTTATTTTTGTACAATTCTAATTATCAAATATATTTTTTTTATACTTGAAAATGTATAAATTTATTTTTCTAGAATTTACTACTGTTAGTTGACTGTTAAATTTTTATCGTTTTGGATCGTTATGCTTTTGCGAAACAAAATTAGTTTTTACAAAAAAGATTTATAAACTAGAGACCATGTAAAAATATAAAATGAGAGTTTATAAGTAATATTGGACACAATCAAATGGATAAGTAAAATAGAATTGAGCCCCTGTGCTTTAGAAAGTGCACTAAGTCATTGATGCTTGTAGGTTTTTTATTTTTTGAATGAAAATTTGTAGGATTAGAATAGTAGTAGTCCTCTAGGATTGAGTTGGTGATTAGTGGAATGGCATAATCTAAAGAGTAGAATTGGTGAAAGCGATAGATCTAACGGTGAAAGACTTATAAGCACCAAATGATTGGTACTTTTAAAAATACCATAGCCTGACTCCAAAAAAATATACTTGTTTGAGACCAGAAGTCATTTTATAAAAGATCAATGCTATGTAACACTCATAGACTATGTGTCAATTTTACACCTTACCCATCCTATGCCCTATATTCTCCCACTAGTTTAATTAATTTTTTTAGCAATGCTACTTGTCTATCTAGAGTCTAGATGTAAATCATACACTCTAAACTTTTTGGCTTAAAGAGGCTAATATCCTACACGGTAGTAGGAGGCCATGGTGGGTCAAGTTACATTCAAAACGACTAGAGGTTGAATTGGGTGGAGTCATTTTTGAAGTGGTGTGAGGTTGGATTGGGCTGAGTCGCTATAGAAACACACGAATATCGTGCCTGTATGCTTTACGTTAATTTAATTGGTCGTATCTTTCTAACTCTTGAACTGTTAATTTTACCCTATAATAAAAAAGTGTAAAATATATAGTCCTATATAGAATGTCCAAGTAACATTATTTTTTATTTTACTAACAACTGAAATAAATTTTATAAATTCTAAAATAGAAAAGGTGTAAGATTTATACTGTAGCATTTTCTATTTTAATAAAAAAAATTTAAATTTTAATTGGTCAACTAAAATATATATATATATATATATATATGGGAACGATTTACTATATTTAGAAAAGATGATTTATTCACTGCATAAATGTAATTTATAAATTTTTTTAAAAATTATTTTCATAATAAAACTCCTCTCTCTCTCTATTTCTCTGTTCCTCTCCCTCGTTTCACGCCTGTCCTCAAACCCACCCCAACCCACCAACCAAAAACGCCAAATCCAGGCAGAGGCCAGCCGTGTGTCTCTCCGCGGGCAGCTCGGGCAGCCCCTGCCCGCTGCCCCTCACCCTTTCACACACCCCCCCTCTGTGTGTGTATATATATATATGTTAATCCGCCTCTACCCCCACAACCCACACAAACCATAGCAGGCATCATTAATTCTTCCTCCTCAGTCTCTCTACCTTTCCTCTCCCCCGGAATCGTAGAGAGACCACACCATATATATAGTAGTAGTTCACTCCGTTTTTAATTAATCTCTATCAATGGCCGGTTTGAAGATGAGGTTCGCCGCCGCGGCCGCCGCTGCCTTAGTCATCGCCGCCTCCGTTATGGAGACCGCCGCCGCCGCGCAGGCCCCCGCCCCGGCTCCCACCTCCGCCGGCGCCGCCGCCGTCGCCCCCGCATTCGCCGTTGCCTCCGTTGCCGCCGTCGTCTTCGGCTACATATTCTGCTGAGAAGATCGAGAGAATTCAAATTTTTATATATATATATGTATACTTTATTATTCATTCATTCTGGCTATTTTTATTTTTGCTGTTTAATTAATAATTTGGATTCTCTGTTCCTGTTATATATGCATGTGTGGGTTGCATGCATCTATATGTATGTAATGTAATGTATCCGAGGGTGTGGGTGTGTGTCTGGGGTGTATGGGAGCTCTTTTGTATCATTCTTCTGATTATGAAATGGTGATGTGATTTATTTTATTCTTTATTATATTTCATTACAATAAATCTTTCACTTTTAAATAATAACTAGCAAAAACTTTAAGGTGTCCGTAAAAATAATTCTGATGCTTATAAAACATCAAGCAAAGAATTATTAAGTAAATATATCGAAATAAATATACCGTTGTTTTATATAACGTCGAAAAATTTTTACCAATATTTAATAAAAACATATTTATTGGCGACGCTTAATTATGATATTGGCACATTCCAAATATTAAAAATGTTAAAATAAAGCGTTGTTTAAAATATATTTTATTGTAATGTGTTAGAAAGAAAATTAAAAAATTAAAAAAGAGTCTATGCCCGGTGTTTTGATGTGATACAAGATTTAGCATTTCACATTTCGTGCTTCAAAATTTTTTGTATAATAAAATTTGTTATTCCCTGATAATTAAATTTATACACGTATATATTTATTTGAAAGCTTTTGGGGCGCCAAAATTTTTTTTAAGAAGAATACATGTTCCCCCATAAATATTTATTTTAATTGAGTTATTGTACTAATTCGAATTATTTTTTTAGAACAAAATGATTTGTCAACTTATTTGGCCGCGTCATAAGAAATGATATGATAATATATGGTTGCTAGTAATTTCAACTGTATATAACACCATTGGAGAAGAGGTGATTTGATAACTTAATTAGCAGTTAGATTATCACTAATTGACAAATGAAAAACCATGTTTCTTTTTTTAAGAATGATGTAGTATCTGAATTAGTTTTAATAAATGTAATTTTCTTGTTCAAAAAATTAGCTAAATCTAACAAAGTAATCTAATTGAGATAAATATTGAATTTTGGTCACTTTAACTTAACTAACAAATTAAAGTTAAAGTTTATTTCTAAACAAAATTTTAGTTGAAACTCAATGTCTAATGAAGTTCTTTGCGCTAACATTTTCTATAAATAGATGTGTCGCTTACTTGCCACCGATCCTATTTGGCTGTACGAACATCTTATTCAGCATTTTTTTTTAATTTTTTCAAAAAAATTGGAGTATTTGGAAGGTAATTAAAGAGAGGAATCAAATACGTATATGACCTTCGAGCCATCTACTTGAAATAAGATAAATCATCTTATAGATGAACTATACTATTCTATTAAATTGCATATTTCATTTTTTTTTTTTTTTTGAAGAGCAAAACTCACACTCCTAAATTTCAATCATAGTACCGCGAATAATTTAATTATTGCTTAATAACTTTATTCTGGCATCCAAAAAAGGCCATCATATACGTATACCTCTATTAAAACAACTTGGTCAACTTAATTATGCTTGTGTATTTTAAACCATGAAGCATGAGTTCATCTTTATTATTTTCCTTGAATTTCAAAGTCATAGTAACAATACAATTTGATTTCCTCAAGTAATCCTTTTTCTTTTCCCCTTATTTAAAAAAAATAAATAAATTAGAGATAATTAGCTGTATTCACAAGTAGAAATAGTCTCCTACAATTGTTGATGTGTTTTTCATGCAGCTTCTAACAAAACAAAACAAAGTTAAAATAGTCATATAAGTTAGGAGAATATTTTAAGGAGGCAAAAGTTTTTAATTAACTTCCATATAACTCCCTAACTTTCCTAAATATTACAAAGAAGTTCCTGAATTTTCAGCTTTTTTTTTTTATATAAGTTCCTGGGATTTGATTTTTTTTTTTTTTGCATAAAAGTTTCTGCTTTAAAACTTCATTAATTAGTTTGCATATAAACAAAAAAAAAAAATGTCACAATTGTTTACAGTATGTATATATAAGTAAAAAAATATATCTTTTGCGATTTAAAGAATTAATATAAAAAATAAAAAGTTTCTTTTGTCATTATCTAAAATTTATTTCAGTGGCTTATAAGATTTAAGCAACATTGTACTTTACATTTTAAATATAAAATTTATTATCAACTAACCATGCCACATGTATTACGCGATTGTTGAGGATTGTACATTATTGGTAATAATAATAATTAACTCATGATTCCATCGAATATGTACTCTAATAATGGGAAATATATTGCGACGCCACAATTTCGCCAACACATTATATAAATATCGGATAGTTAGTGCGAACCATTAATTTTAAAAACTCGAGCCGTTAGAAATACGCAATCAATTCACTTAAAGCGTACAAATACAGCGCTCACGCGCGGGTCTTAACTCTATCCAATTAGCCTCACGCCACTTCGAGCATGACTCGGCCCGACTTAGCCCCACTTTATTTCGAACGTGACTCGACTCAACCTGACCTTCCGACACAGAGCAGGATGCTGGCTCCTTTAAGCCAATAATAAATCCTCTACTTATTTACATGGCGTCTATTTGAATATTTTGAACATAAAAATATATATAAAGAACTCTCAGAAAAACTACAAACTATGTAGTGAATGACTTATAAAAGAATGAATTAAAGAATAGTAATATGTCAAATCAGAGTTCCTAAACCATCAAATACACCTTAATTTGTTTGTTCTTACAAGTTGCTAATTATATGTTACTAAAACTCACGTGACATAGCATGCATAAATCAACCAAAATTATTAGTATCATAAATATCAGCATACCAATGGCATATGAAAATAATATCCTAAGGTAGCGTTTGGTTCGGGGATAAGTAAGAACTAGCTGTTCCAGAGATATTTACAAGTATGAGGATTAGAGTAATTTTGTATTTGGATGAAAATAGATAGGCTAGATTACACAAAACCCCCCTGTAATAACCCGCTTTTTCACTTTCCCCCCCTGACATTTAAAAACCTACACTTTGCCCCCCTGTAAAATGAAAAATGTTCACAGGAGGGTTACGGTGTGTAAAATGACCATTTTGCCCCTCGCCATTGTCGTCTTCTTCCCCATCTTCCTCAGCCGCCCCTTCGTTCGGCCGCGATTTCGACCTCAATCGCGATATGTAAAATGACCATTTTGCCCCTCGCCATTGTCGTCTTCTTCCCTATCTTCCTCAGTCGCCCCTTCGTTCCCCATCTCTCCATTTCCTTCTCCACCTGCTCCTCTTCTCCTCCTGCACCCTCGTCGCCCTCAATTTCGGCGACAGTAGGAGAAAATCGAGGTGGGCGACAGTAGGAGAAGGAGAAGGGCAAAAAAGGCGAAGGCGAGGCGGCGGAGGACGGCGAAGGGGATGTGGGTGAGGGTGAGGCAGTGGAGGACGGCGAAGCGGCTAGGCGGCGAGGCGGCGAGGCGACGGTGAGGTGGCGAGCCGGAGGGAGTCGAAGCAACAGGAAGATGGCGGAGGGGTATTTTCGGTATAAAAACATATTTTTTAACGGAACCCTGACGGAACCCTAACGGTAGGGGGTGAAGTGCACATTTTTTATTTTACAAGGGGGCAAAGTGTAGGTTTTTAAATGTCAGGGAGGGAAAGTGAAAAAGCGGGTTATTACAAGGGGGTTTTCTGTAATTTAGCCAAATAGATATAAAGATAGAAATAAGGAGGGATAGGAGAAAAAGTGTTTGGATGGTATTTGGGGATAAGAGGATAGTGGGTTGGTGAAAGTATAAAATTACCAAATTACCCCTACTGAGAAAAAGAGAATGGTGAATGGTAGGATTGGTAAGTTTTATTATTTTAAATTCATATGTATATAAAATAATGCGAGTATTTTTTACCCATTATTTTTTAACCAATACAATAATAAAAATATCAAAATATAACGCAACAGGTGTTAAAAAGACATACTCAATTTTCGAACAGGTATACAAACAGGTATATGCAACTGGCGCAAATTTCAAATTATAACATAGCACATAGTAAATATTCAAAATTAACATGATAATACTAAAACACATTACATAAAATTATTACACTTGGTATTAATATGTAGTCCTACAACCAAATCAAAGCAGGATTCTTCAGGATCGATTATTCCACAATTGGTCGGTAATAGAGCGCTGCAAGGACTCCCCTCGTGTCGTACCATCACCTCCACCTGGAATAGGCTCTGGATCGCCAACAACGCCCTCAGGGGCTTCTTACTCTAGTTGTTCTACAAAATATCTATCATTTCCTTGTTGTCGACGAATAAAATTATACAGCACACAACATGCCATAGGTATCAAGTATTGAACTTTAATGGGAAATGGAGTTGCTTGAGTTAAAATCTTAAACCGCTTCTTTAAAATACCAAAACTCTTCTCTACCACATTTCTCAATTGCGCATGCCGATGATTATATAAATCTCGAGGATTTTGATGCGTGCGAGCCCGCGTAGAAGTGTCAAATTGGCTGAGATGATACCGCTCACCCCGGTAAGGTGCTAGAAATTGGTCAGTATTTGCGTACCCCGAATCCACCAAATAATATTTACCTATAGCAATAAATAGAGTATTTGCGTAATTTTTTGTATATGAATAAATATGTGAATATTTATCAATATAATATCATTTACCTTCAGGAATTGTAAAACCCCCCGTATCGCACGCCCATCGAAGAACACGCATATCTGCAGCCGATCCTTCCCAACCAGTGCAAATGAAGAAGAAAATGTGGTCGAATGATATAGCAGCCATCATATTTTGTGACGTAAATCCCTTGCGGCAGCGAAAACGCGGTTGCTCACTCTTTTCGACACACACAGGAATGTGTGTTCCGTCTATCGCTCCAATTGCATTCTACAACATAAAATGAATTCTAAAATATTTTATAGAAATATACATTTGCAACGAAAAGAATTTATACTGTTATGCCAACTTACCTTAAATGGATGAAAATTTATATTGTCCCGAATTCTTGGATGCGTCGCCACATTACTTGGCGGCAAATTCATGTATTCGTCCTTCAACGTTACAAGCGCGCATAGTACATTGTTGAAGTGTCGACTAATTGTCTCTCCCGAATGCTGAAATGTTTCTGCCAACACTCTATTTCCCACGCCATGACCGACACAAAATAGAAATATTGCTAACTGCTCATCGGCTGTCATACGTCGTGTTGCTCGTATCAAACCTCGAGCAAGCAGCACATCGCAAAGTGCCGTAAAATTTGTTGTTGACATGCGAAAGTGCTAGTACCCTCTATCTAGATGACCATTGAGAAGATCAGTAACTAATTCATGCCCTGAAAAAGGACGCGTTCTACAAGACCGTCTGTGCAACATGTTAGCAGCAAATGTAAGATAGTCCTGCTCATAAAGTATCACGAATACTTGATCCCAGTAATCATCATCGTCATCAAGCAATGTCATAATATTTGCTAATGTTGGCGACGAGAATACATAACGATTCAGTAATTCACCAATTTCAACTGTAACGCATAAACAAGATAATCAACACATTGAACCTAATTGCAATCACAATGACGCCAGTACATATTGAACAATATATTGCCCACTAGATCTTAACATGCATGACATGACAAGTTTTTCCAAATAACATAGGTTACAAACTGGTTATTATGTCACAATTATGTTATAATCTGCGAGGAAGCAGCCAAAATCAACACATAATGCAACATAATACCAATGCACATAAAAGGCACACACGCATGATGCAACCTAAAGTACCTGCGAGATAAAAGTCATGTCTAAAATCAAATATACAACAATAGAAATTAGCGATGGTTATCTAGAATCCCGGAAAGTCAGGCCTATGGTTAAGGTTATGCACACTAACTTGGAGGTCAATCCACACAAGTGCAAGCTCATCATTCAGCGTCATAAAAAGTTGTCTATCCGACTCAGCCCGCAATGACATCCCAGCCGCAATGGCACGTATATCCGTTCTGCTCACTAGATTAAAAACTCTGCTCATACAAACGTCAATTAGTGAGATTGTCGATTGACTAGCCTTCGCTATATTTATCATTTCTCGTGCAATCTCGAGCTTTTGTTTTCCGATCTCTACCATCTCAACCAATGCCTCTGCTCCAAGGTCACTCTTCTTCTTTCTCCTGGCAGAGGAAGTACATTGTTTGCGTGTCTGTGCAGAGGGTGGTGGGGACCTAGGTCGTTTACCTGCCGAGCTATGTCCAGATCCACTAGCATAACCTCCAACAGCCGGTTGGCCGAGAGGTGGGGTAGGAGAAGGCGAAGATCTGCACTGCCCGCCGGTTTCATTACCGCCGGTGCCTGCCTCACCTGGTTCAAACAAAACGGGTCAAACAGATGAATGGCAAACAGTCTAACAAGAGTAATTGTATCATTCTCACTAGGTGAAGACGACGATGAACTAACAACAGTAGGTGGTTGCATTGTTTCTGACAACATCCCGTAGTGGCCGGTCGCCACAGTTGATCCACACAAGAAGGCAATACTGTTATAAGCAGGAAATGGTTTATCCCTATACTTCGCGTATGCGGGATTCGCCTTAATCAAAAGTACTTTACATTAGAACTAGATCATAATACAGTTAAAAGAAATAAGGTTTGTGTCTACTATAATATGAAATCTTACCGCAATTACTGCATCCCACTGAGTAGCGTCACCAACCATGGTATATTGTTCACAGTGTCCCAACCCCAACCGCTAAGGTTAGCCAGTTTGTTGTATAACATGTAGAGCCTCTTCAACACCTTGAGGCGGTTACTTATATGTTGTTTTGTCAAGTTTTGACCAGTTTGTGAGTTGAAACCCTGCACGATTCTAATCCACACAACACGAGTAAAACTACCCCCAACGTAGTTTCCGAGTGCGTGCTCCTCTATCAAAATACTCAACAAAATACGATCAACGTGATCAGTCCAATTGGCGGTGCGGCTCCTTATTTGATTGGGCCGCCTGCTTGAACCCTCTACATCATAACCTAGGGTCGCATTATTCATACCCCTCGGTTTGTTTTTATTTGACTTAGAAAGAATATGGTTGGGTCGCATCTGTATGTGGACGACATACTATTTTATTCCCCTCAATACAACATCGTTTAGGAAAATAAAATATAGACATTGTACCAGTATAGCATAATATTAAATATCTGACCAGATCATCATGCATAATCCAATTTACAAGACAAAAGAGAAATATGTGATGAGTATAAGAAAGCCCTCCTGAATAAACTGTAGCACAATTGATTTCTCTGCTGGATAAACCAAGGCAGCAACGCTGTGACGAGTTGTGGCTCAGAGAGTCCCCGATTACCATGGGGCTGCACAGAATATGACTTCCATGCCGTGCCAACTAATGGCAACGGAAACAGGCATCATTGCTAATTCAATCAACAAACCGATCGCTATACACATGTATTCCATCATTTAAATTAAAATGCCCACAATCAAGGTTAAAATCTGAACAGGTATTAATGTCAAACAAACAGGTAAGTTTTACCTTCGAGTACCAGTAGGTGAGCAAGAGCAAGGGTACGACAGTGGCACTAGAACACAACCGATCGAGGCAACGATTTCGCAAACCAACAAGCTTCGATAAATTTTACCTTCGAGGACTCACGGGAGAGAGAGGTGGAGAGAGCGTAACCGGGTGCAGGGGAGAGGGAGCTCGGTGAGGAAAGGTGGAAAGGGCGGAACCGGCTGCAGGGCAGAGGGAGCTCGGTGAGGTGAGCGTTGCAAGAAAGGCCGCCGGAAACCCACCGGCGGTGTAGATCCGCCCTTGGATCACACCAGGGTTGTCGCAAACCCACTGGATTTGGGAAAACCACGGGCGCCAACGGGCGGAGGCGAAGAGAGAGAGATGACTCACGGGAGGGGTAGGTGGAGAGAGAGGATCCGGCAGGAGGAGAGATGGAGCTCGGTGAGGTGAGGTGAGGTGGAGAGAAAGGAAAAGGCTTGATCCACGTCAAGTGGGTGTAGGGGTGCAAGAAAGCCCACCGGAAAGCCACCGTCGGTGCAGATCCGGCCTTGGATCGCACCTTTCGCAAACCTACAAGCTTTGGGGAAACCATCGGTGCGGTAAGGTGGAGAGAGAGAAAACGGCTCGATCCACGTCTAGTGGGTGCACGGCTGCAAGAAAGCTCGCCGAAAACCCATCGGAGTTGCAGATCCACGTTTGGTTCGCACCAAGGGTTTCGCAAACCCACAAGATTTGGGGAAACCACGGGCTCCGTCGGCCGGAGACTAAGGGAGGGAGAGGACTCACGGGAGGGAGAGGTGAAGAGAGAGGAACCCGCGGCGGGAGAGAGGAGCTCGGTGAGGTAAGGTGGAGAGAGAGGAACCCGCTGCAGGACCTCGGTGAGAAAGAAAGAGAGGGAGCTTCCCTTGCTACGAAGAGGGGGAGAAGATGCCAGGGGTAGTTTGGGTATTTTTCACTCACAAGCCACACTACGACACAAGGGGGGTGGGGACAACAGTTCCCACCCTCTTCACTTATCCCCATGGCAGTTCCCACCACCTAAAAAGATGTTTGGGGATTAGCTGGGGGATAAGAGCTAAT
This sequence comes from Ananas comosus, assembly GCF_001540865.1. Classification (NCBI taxonomy): domain Eukaryota; kingdom Viridiplantae; phylum Streptophyta; class Magnoliopsida; order Poales; family Bromeliaceae; genus Ananas; species Ananas comosus. The sequence goes on along the minus strand of NC_033627.1, from coordinate 5,349,748 downwards.
CCCCTAGCTAATTCCAAACCCAACCAGGGCCTAAATACATATAGCAATACTTATTGATCTCATATTATTTTTATAGGAGAATAAAAGTAGGAAAAATAAAAAGAAAAAAGAAGATATGTGCATGGGAGAGAAGCATTAAAGGTAACTTAACCTCATTTTCTTTCACAAAGAGAAAAAAAAAGGAGAAAATAGAAAAAGCTAAAAAGAATGAGAGTTATGGAGGTTAGTGTTGTAAACCTTTCGGTCAAAAGGTTATCTTGGTAAAAATGTATGGAGACCCCTCGACAATAAGCCATTCTCAAATGCCCCCCTTTACTTGGATTTTTTTTTTCCGATTGATCGAGATCCCTTTAGCTTTCGAGTTTTGAGAATTAAATAATTTTGGTTGCAAAAAAATTAGGTATTTTATTAAATTTGTTAATTATTTTATCAAATTTAATATTCTTTCTAAACTGCTATAAACTTTTAAATTTGATATCAAATTTATTTTATCAAATTAATAAAGAAATTAGTAGACCACACACTTATTAATGTCCTATTGAGAAACTTATACAACTAAAGTAGTATTTCTCACTCTTATTGTGGAGGAGGTTACTCCTATATTGTGGAGAAGGTTACAACCATACACTCTCAAGAATAGGAAACAAATTTACAAATTCTAAAACTATCAAATTGTGTTTGGTGTGGTTGGATCCTTTGGTGTGGTTGGGTTGTCCTTTTGATTCCGAATTGATTTTGATTTAGTAAGTTGGTTGAATTGGCTCAATGTGGTTTGATTTGATGGTTCAATACTCCCTCGCAAACTGGACATTGGTGATAACCAGAGACCGAGTTTGGTTCTAAGACCAACAAAGCAGTCCCAAGTCAATGGTTTGGTAAAAATATCAGCAAGTTGTAAAGATGATGGAACGTAACGAGTGATAATAGAACCGAGGGCAACCTTTTCCCTCACAAAGTGATAAGTAGGGAAAGGGAAAGGGAAAGGAAAATTTCGGGTTGTACACAAAGTGCCAGAAGACTTAGTTACTGAAATTAAATTATTACTCCGCAAATGCTGCAAGATTTGGCTATTCGGGTGGCCCAATCGACGATGCCAAGTGAGTTCATCGGTCGCCTTATTTCGCTGAGAGAAGAAAGCTGCAAGCTGCGGATCTTTATTGGTGTACAGCCCTTGATGATTATTTTCCGTCATTAGTACTTGGTGTGTCCTGGAATCCTTAATAGAAAAACTAGATGCATCAAATTTAAAATAGCAGGAATGATCTTTTGTCAATTTAGAAACAGAGAAAAGATTTTTCTTCATTTGCGGGACAACCAGGACATTAGAAAGCGAAAAACGATGAATACCATTACCAAAAGAGCCAGTACCCACATGAGTAATCGGTAGGGAAGTTCCATTTCCTACCATCACACTATCAGATTCAGAATATGGAACCAAGTTAGTAAGGTTACCTGGCTTATCTGTGATATGAGCATTGGCACCAGTGTCGGGATGCCATTCATCATCATGCACATCAGTGATATGGAGAGCAGCAAGACCACGGGGAATGTCGTCACTTTGATAGTTGTTATCGAAACGAAACAAGCATCGCAGAGCATCATGGCCTCGCTTTTTACAAATTTGACAAGTCCAAGGATTGTTGCTGGTAGAGGAAGTCAAGGTTGCACGATCAGCCCCAGGCGGCGGAGTAGATTGATAGCCCCCTGATCTGCCACCTTGGGTTGTCTCAGGAAAACCCCGGCCTCGAGAGTTGAAGTTGTGGCCTCTACCTCGACCTTTGTACCGATTACTTCCGCATCCCCGTTGGGACACAAAAGCCATAGACACATCAGGAGCTGGGCTTGAGTGTCGCTTGATTCGTAATTCATAGCTTTGGAGTTGGGGAACCACCTCTGTATATAGCGGAATAGGAGGTCGGAACATAGTCGTCTTGAATGGCTCATAGCTTTCATCGAGCCCTTCTAGTAACCTGCAAACTTTAGTAGAATCCGAAATAGGTTTGCCAATAGTATGCAATTGATCACAAATTGACTTAAAATTACGAAGATAAGTAGGGAAAGAGAAATTTCGGGTTAGATAAGGATGCCTTTTTTTTTTTTAAGATCTTTGGTTCCTTAGCATGGCTCTGATACCATAAAGAAATTAGTAGACCATGCACTTCATTAATGTCTTATTGAGGAACTTATACAACTAAAAGAGTACTTCTCACTCTTATTGTGGAGGAGGTTACTCCTATATTGTGGAGGAGGTTACAACCATACACTCTCAAGAATAGGAAACAAATTTACAAATTCTAAAACTATCAAGTTGTGTTTGGTGCGGTTGGATCGTTTGGTGTGGTTGGGTTGTCCTCTTGATTCCGAATTGATTTTGATTTTGTAAGTTGGTTGAACTGGCTCAATGTGGTTTGATTTGATGCTTCAATAATATAACACGAGATAACGTGATGAACTGGGTATATATAATTCTAAAAGTTCAGTAAGCATTAAATGCATTTTAATCTAAGATATAATAAAATTAAGTTTTAGGGCTATCTATGCAATATACCCTATATGCCTCTGATATATCAAATTTTGATACAAAGATAATAGGGATATGACTGTTAAAATTTGGTAAAAATGTATATAACTCATTCGAATTATAGATTATTCTGATTCGACTATCTAATTTTTAAAATTTTAATTTTAGTATACAATTTTTTGATTTGTTTCATTTAAACTATTTCATGACACTTTAGGTACGAAATTTTAAGCTAATTGATTATTTTAATAAATGTACAGTTGCATGAATTACATAAAATATACTTATTAGTTCCATAAAGATAAAGGATACATTCAAATTTTGATGTTAAAGAGTCATTAACTAATTCAAATCAAATAAATCCAAATATTAGATAGCAAAATCAAAACTTTTTAAAAGATAGATAGTCAAATTAAAATGAGTGATTTTTGAGGTACGTTTGTACAATTTGGTGCAGCTCTGATTTAAAAATCAGGTTGAAATGGTCGATTCTACTGGTCCAGCCATAATTCAGTATATAAAGCAGGCCGATTGAATCCTTTGAACCATCTGTTTCGAACCGTTTAATCTGGCGATTCAACCATCAAACCAGTGATCTAGTTCGATTTTAATTAAAACGGCCAAATTTTGTTTGATCAAGTTATATTAAAATCTAACGGCTTAAAATCAACTCAATGATTCTAATAATCTATTAGTATAAATTACTCTTATAAAAAGTGAAATTCAAAAATTTATATCTAACTCAATTTGGTCTAGAAATCGGTATTTTATAATTAGGAACAATACTAACAATAAAAACTAATAGTGTGACGCCGGAACTCCCGAGCGGGTCATCTATTTTAGGACTACTCCTATTCTAGTATGCTTAACTCTCTTGGACCTAACCACCAGCCAAAATACTTTAGCCAACTTAAGAGTCTTAGCCTTATTATATATTATATATATGACTATCTGGGGTCTCACAAATAGTCAAATATTTACGATGTTATGTTGACGTTACTAGTTCAACCAGCAGTAGCGCACTGATTGAAACAATGATTCTTGACCTAGTATTATTTTCTAGGCGGTATTCGACTCGATTTTTAAAACATTGGTTGCATATAATAATTTATCCTGAGGGAACAAACTAACAAAATAGTTGGCTAGGCTTAGCTGTTGCGCATGGCCTCTTAAGCCATGCATGCATGTAATGGTATGTTTTCTTCCTTGGCATTATATATGGTCCCACATAATTGGAGAAAATTAAATTAACGCTAGAGAACTCTTTTTTTTTATAACTAAGTTAAAAATTTTATCAAATTTAATTATTCTATTAGTTATTAACTATTAATTTACCTAGTTATACATGTCAAAAAGTTCACTTAGGTTGTTAAATTTTCTAAAATCGCCAACAAGCTTGATGGACTTTTAAACATTTTTTAACTAAAATTATTTAATTCTAAAAGGACTATGTTGAGGAAGTTATTTCAGAATATCCTATTGTTGAGGGGGCTCTGTATACATGTTTACCGAGAGAAATGCTCCTTGTAAATTTGTAAGTACGATTCATCCACTCGATCCTCACATCCAAAAAAAAAAAAAAAAAAAAAAAAAAATCTTCTAGGAATTTAAGAGAAGTTTTTAAACCCTAATAAGATTCAAGAATATAAAATGCACCCTTATGTGAAGTATACAAATAGTATTTTTTTTAGAAAAACTTCAAATACCATCCCTGTAGTTTCACATTTTCTCACTTTAGTACTCTGTGTTTTAAAGTGTATTATTTTCCTATCCTGTGATTTTATTTTATTTTTTTATTATTCCCTTCCACTAATTTTTTTCGTTAAATCAGTGATAAAGTTAAAACTAAAGAGTACTAAAGTGAATATTCGATAAACTATAGCTGAGGTATCTGAAGTTTTTCGTATATGATTTAACGAAAAGTTCATGAAAGTGCTGACGAAAAGAAAAAAATAAAACCAAAGGATGCTAAATTGATACACTTTAAATCACAGAGGACTAAAATAAAAAAGTGTGAAACTATATGAATGATATTTGAAGTTTATTCGATTTTTTTTTTTTTTGGTAAACTTCAAATATCACCCCTGTAGTTTCGCACGTTCTCACTTTAATGCCCTATAGTTTAACATAAATCAAGTTAGTGTCCTGTGGTTTCATTTTTATCTTTTCGTCAGCTTTTTCGTTAATATTTCTTTAAATTATATACAAAAACCTTCAGATATCTCACTTAGGTTTATCAAATGTTTACTTTAGTACTCTTTAGTTTTAATTTTGTCACTGATTTAACAAAAAAAATTAATAAAATCGATCAAAAAAAAAAGATAAAAAAGAAATCATAAAATACTAAATTGATACACTTTAAATCATAGAATACTAAAATGAAAAAATATAAAATTACAGAAGTGGTATTTAAAATTTTCTCTCTTTTTAAAAATTTTTGGGGTAAACTTTCTTTCTTCTTGCTGGTAACAGTGATGGAGAAAGGAGAAGAGAATCATCCCATTTCCATGTGAGGTGTCCAATCTCTGAGGTTTGTACAGCTCCTGCATGTACAGCATCGTGTGCCCTGCAAATCCCGCCACGTGAAATGGTCCGTATTACGGACCGTCTCTATAGCAAGTTGCAAAGAATTGATGGTTGATATCCGAGACCCAATTCGAGATTCTAGTTGATTTAATTTCCAGTTAAGTTATTTTCAAATGAAATAAACGAAGCAGCGTAGCCGTGTTACCTATCTCTCAAAAAAAAAAAAAAAAGGAAAAAAAAGAAAGAAATGGTTGTATTATATATCTTTTTGAAATATTGATTCGATGTTTAAATCCAATACTACATGCATAAAAAAAGTGTGATTCTCTCATGTTTTACTTTCCTATCTATTTAAAATTTTACATTTAATTATTTTACAATTTAAGTGATCTTTTATTTTGTCATTATGTAATTTAAATTTATATTTTTATTTTATCTATAGTATCAAAAATTTTATTTTACTCTTCTACTTTTTAGATAGTAAATATTTTTTTAAAAAATAAAGATAAAATTATGTAAATAATTAAGTGTAATTTTTGAACATCTCAAAGTAGTAAAATAAAATAAACTAAATCATAGCGAAGCAAATTGAAATTTACTCTATATTTTTTTTGGCCTTTTGCATAAAAAATATCCACTTATTTTGGGTTTTGCAAAACCGGGCCACCTTTTTCGTTTTTTTGCAGAATTCGGTCCACTTTTTCAGCAAACTGGACCAACAATACCCTTATATATTTTTCTCTCTCCTCTTTTTTTTTCTCTCTCCTTTCTTCGATCTCGTCGCCCGCGGACCTACTTTTTTCTCTGCTTCTCTTTTTCGTTTTTTTCTCGCGCCCATTTTTTCTTTCTTTTCCCAGAGACGCGTCGTCCTCCCGCCGTGCTCCGCGGCCTCGTCGCCGAGTGCTCCATGGACACGGCCCGGCAACCGTGCTGGAGCGGACTAGCGACCCGGAGTGGCGCCCGGCCGAGCGCCTCGACGCTTCCGGCGAGGGCCGCGTGGACCGGCGGCGGCGGCACGGTCGCGGGGAGGGCAGCGCGGGCACAGGCGCACGGGGGCCGAGCCAGGGCATGCGCGGAGGGATCCCGGTGCTTGAAGACACCGCTGCGTGAGCTTCACCCTGTCGCTCGTACGTCCATCGTCGCGACGCTATGGGCGCGGAGCTCGGAGGAGCTAAGGAAGCTCCACGCCGCCCGTGGGTGGCCAGTCAGCCGGCTGGACGAAGGGGGCCGGCCGGCATGGAGGGCGGAGGCAGACAAAGAGAAGCAGCAAGGTTAGAAGAAGCAACAGAGGAGTTAAAAGAAAAAAAAAAAGGAGGGGAGAGGAGGCAAAGAGAGAGAAGCCAGCAGAAGAGGAAGAAGAAGGAGAAAGAGTTAAAAAAGAATGGATTGGACAAATGGGTCGTTAACGTGCAAGAATGGAAAATAGTGTAGATTGGTGCAAAATTATAATCTAAGTTAATGTTAATGGTGCAGAAATATTAATCGGGGTGTAATATGGTGATAATAGTGCAAATGGTGTATGGGGTATAATGTGCGAACCATTATAATGTACGTATACATAGTTGTATGCGTGTAATGGTGCCAGATTGCCACCATTAGGCCAGACTTTGCATCAATTTAAAAAAAATTTACACTATCTTTTTTTTCGCCTCTTTTCTCTTCTTTTTCTCTCTTCTCCTCTAATTGCAGCCATTAGCTCTTTTTTTTTCCTCTTTCTCTCTCTTCATTCCTTTCTTCTCGACGGAGGCGTCGGATCGGCGGCGGGGGAACGTAGGGGGAGACGGAATCGATGAGGCCACGAGGGTGCACCGGAGGACGATGGGCGATGGCGCTTTCAAGGGTGCGGCGCTCGGCCGGGGGCCTCGTTGATCGTCATCGTCACCGGGGCAATAGTCAGGGAACGCATGGAGGGAACGCGCGGAGCGCGGCGCCTAGTAGGAACGGCGGCTGGCCAGCGCCGGTGCGGCGTATCGGCTCGGTCGGCGCCGGGAGGAGGTCGATCGGAGGAAAGTAGTAGCTTCCACCGGCTTGAGCGGGCGTCGAGGTCGAGCGGTCCCCCGGGCTCGGAGCCGACGCGCTTGACCCTCCATCGACTCGAGCACGGCAAATCCCGCGGTGGTCTCGGAGGTCGGACGTCGGCGCCGAACTCCAGACCAGCGAAAAGCTGACGAAGGTCCGGCCGGCCCTGCGCGAGATGGTCCGACGGCAGCAGGCCGACTGAGATGACCGTGACGGCGTCGGCCGGAGGCGCACTACGGCCCGGGTTCTCCGCTCTCAGCACGCGCGGGCGCGGCGTCCATGAGAAAAGAAAGAAAAGAATCGAGAAAAAAAAAAAGAGAGAGAGAAAGAGGAAAGAGAAAAACATGTTATAAGAGTATTTTGGTCATTACTAAAAAGGGACGAATCTGCAAAAACGAAAAAAGTGCCCGATTTTGCAAAGGTCCAAAATAAGTGAATTTTTTTATGCAAAAAGGCCTTTTTTTTTTTATCAAAGATTGCTTCACCTTAATAAATTAGGAAGATAAATCAAATTACTCGCTTGCTATCCTCTGCTCGTAATATCTTGATGATTGTTACTCGTATTCACAAGTGTCAAATCGTTTAATCAGCGACGGTTGTAACCATCATCCATACATGTATTATCTATCGTATGCAGTACATGAATTTTTTCAATCCTAAAAAAGCTCTATCTTTATTTTGGGGGGATTGTGAGGCTCATATATATTTTCATTAAGGATCAATTGCACCATTGATTCTCAAGCTTTGCACCATTTTCAATTTAGTGAGAAACATGTTTTTTTTTTTAAATTAAATTCTTAATCTCTTGATTTCATTATGATAATATCCCAACCGTCAAAAGAGATGTTAAAACTAACGAAATTGCCGTGTCAAAGCCTAATTAGCTTTCTTTTGTATGCCAATTTTGCCTCCTAAACTTTACATGTTTTTTACTTTAATTTTCAAAAATAAAAATTAAAATTTAGAATTTAAATTAAAATTAACTATTAAACTGACCAGAGACTAGAATTTTGAATTTGAATTTAAAGTTTGAATTTGAATTAAAATTAAAATTTAAAATTTAAAATTTTTAATTGAATCTAACTTTTGATTTTAAACTTAATTTTTTTATTTTGATTTTGATTTTGATATTTGAATTTGTATTCAAAATTTGAATTTGAATTCTAAATTTAAATATGTAATTCAAATTTAAATTTAAATTTAGACAAATTAGAATAACTAACTTTGAGCTATCATGTTGATTTATTATCTTTCTAATCACCCCAGATGTTTTGCTCCCTAAGAGCAGATAGATGAAAGATAATGGGCCACTTGCGAGGTGTATCTAATGCATATATCGTTCTACTTTTAATAGAGTTATGATAAGATCTTTAACAATATAATTATATTTTGTATATTAAAGTGTTTATTCATAAAAATGATATTCGAATATGAATTAAGACTTTTAAAATAATAACTATTGATTAATGGTGCTTGATTGATAATATGAATAGTTTTTTTTTTTTTTGAAATTAACAAATTAATATCATGAAATAAGAAAATTCAATTTTTGGATTTCTTTTTCTTGAATGATTTTTTGATATTTGTTTTTTCTCCGATTAAATAATATTCTTTGGTTAATGCGAGTAATATTTTGCTAATTTGCATGCTATTAATCTTAATCTTGAGTTAGAAAATTTATTTTTTTCTTATATATAATATTAGAATATTTTTTTGTGCTTCTGTTAATGACCTATTGATTTTCTTTCTAATCTGAATTTAGGAATATCAACTACTTTATTAGTTGTATTTATAACGATAAAAGTTAATAAGATCTTCTTTTCAGCGTCGGCGACGACAACGAGAATGCTACTATCAAGACTATCAAACATAGTGCTTTCGCTCTAATTAATTTTTTAATATTTTTTATTTATAAATTCTACGCTGATGATAATAGAAAAATATTACCAATCTTTTTAATATTACGGTGAGCTTTTCTTGCATTTTCGACTGGTTTATTTATTTTAATTATTTGGTTTAGATATTTTCAAACAAATATGTATTTAGGTACATTCTTTTATTTTTTTCAATGCTAAGATAAGTAATATTTAAAAATATTAATGCACATAATTAATGATAATTACAGATGATAAGTGGATATATTTGTGTTCCTCGATAATTATTTATTATAGATAGATCATTTTTTTGATATAAATTTTAATATTAAAATCCACATTAATCAACACTTCACAGCGATTAATTATAATAATATCTACCCGCCGCATTGCGCGGGTTTCTTAACTAGTTTATAATTATTTTATGGTCTTATTTTGTTAAAGAATACAATCTTATTTGGTTAGAGAAATGCAACCTGCAAGCGAGTTAATTTGCTTGTTTGTCGAAGAAAGCTGTGAATTCTTTATTTTTCTGTGATTGCGCGTACGTGGAACTGCATACAAAATTATAATAGTCAAACGAGACACTATCTATAGATAGACTATAGCACACTATAAAATCTGCATGAAACACATGACCAAGTATTTTCTGTAACATAGCAAAAAAAGTAATTTTATAGGACTTTAATTTGAAGTTCTCTGGCCTTTTGAACGAACAAAAGTGTGTTTTGTCACCGCAATTATTCGCAAATAAAATTAACACCACTATTTTCCGTATCTCCATTCTATCTTGTTTCTCGAACTTCCAGTTTTCCACTTGCCTTACATAGTTACATCCCTGTATAATCGTCTCCCCTAAAGACCTGATGCCTCATCCCTCATGAGCCCTCCTCAAATTTGCATCTCATACATATATATGTATCAAACCCTAATATACGTACGTACAAACCCTAATAAGGTGTCACATCCGTGAACTAATAAGATCATATATATGCACGAGGAACGCGTGATATTTCTGCTTGGAATATTATCTATATCGACAATCCATCCATAAGCATGCGATAACTACGTACGTTTGCATAAATCAACCGCTGTACAGCGCAGTAGTTGTTGTTATCTAAACTGGTTAATTGTCGGAAAGATAGGTTAGAAGCTTGCATGCATGTGCATTTCTAGACCACAAAAAGAAAAACAAAAAAAAGGAAAAAAACCAAAACAGAACCCTATGTTAGCATAAGATCTAATCCGCATTTGCAAACTGCCAAAGTATGTACACTATGCTAACATTTTCCTATTAATTAATAATAACACTATGGCTTAAAGAATGATACATTAAAAATGATGCATATGCGTCACAGGAGGACCGGTAGAGTATGTAGCTTTTTAGAATCCTATGTAAATGAGCAGCAATCCAAATGCAAACAATGCAATTTCTCCCGTCACATACAGATGAGTAAGCACTTTGGCATTCGACAACTAACTGAAAACATATAAAATTTCGGCTAAGTTATAAAAAAAACTCTCTTCTTGTACTTTAGCTCCGGTCTCAATTACCCCCCTTAATTAGCATTAAAACTTACATCAGTTATCATCGTAAATTTTGTCATCATCTCAAATAGATCAAAAAATTTAAAATATTAGCAAATTAGGCAGTCAAACTTTAATAAAACGAGTTGACATATCAAATTGTTCCGCATCTCAACATATATCCAATTTGCAACTCAAAAAAATACAAAAAAAAAAAAAATTAGATAAAAGAAATTAACTATTTTGCTAATACCATTGAAATTGATAATTTATTGGGCAATTTATTAAACTTTTGTGATCCTATTAGATTACTTGTAGATAACTTTAACTGCAAATTTACTTTTATAAAAATTTATAGGTAAATTCAAGAATCATCCCAAATAGCTGAATCTGTTTGAAACAACGATAAAGTGTAAGAAAATAATTAATTCAATTTTTATAATGTACCTTAAAATTTCAGATAAATGTAAATTCAAGCAAAAGTAGATGCTCGCTATTGAAGCAACATAATGTGAAATGAAATAAACAATTTACGACCGTCTCTCCATGTTAACTTGGGAGCATAAATCAAAACCACACCCACCATTTCACAACAGCAAGCAGGTTGAAAACCCAAGAACAAAAACCCAAATTAAACACCATAATAATAATGGTCAAAAAGCAGAAGCCAAGAGAGCGAATTCTAATGAAGTTCGGGATAACAAAAGGATTTTTCCCAGAATGAAAAGGGAACTTAAAATATGGTTAATTACATTGTAATCCCAAATAGCGTGCGTACCCGGTTTCTAATTTTCTATCGAACAAAATGGTGTTAGAGAAGCTCAATAATTTACACCTATATATACAGCATACCTGCTTCTGTGTACTACGTTACAGACTACCTAACAAAATAGGAACTAATCTAAACTTGTTCCGTCTTATCCGGAGGCCTGGATAGCTCTTTATCGGCATAGTGAAGTAGCCTTCTCAATCTCAATAGTATATCGCAATGAAAAGGCAGTGCTGTCCGCCTTTCAAGGAACACCGGACTTGCCGTCACCCAAGAAAGAGAGTGGAGCTCGGCCGCTACAGACTCTAAAACTGTGCGGATCTCCATCTCGTAATCTCTACCGCTCGTATCCGGAGTGAAGATCCTGGCTTGCTTGCCACCAGAGTTTCGCACAACCTTCTCTTGGATGTTGACACTGTTGCTTCCTCCATAGTGATCAACGAGGCTAACCGAAAGAATGGAAGGCCAGTCTTCTTTGGTGGGCTCCGCAAGGTCTTTTCTCATAGGGGGGATTGCTTTTGAGACGACGTAGCCAGTCGCAATGGGCATGGCAGAACCTTTGCTGTGAAGGAGGTGGGCGAGCGGTGGGGATTCAGAGGTGAGGCAGGTAGGGAGCTGCATGGTGTTCGGGGAGAGGTAGCGCATACTGGGTGAAGGGATTAGGAGATAAGACGCAGGCGTGGACCCGATAGACTTCACTGGGCTGAACCCTTCCAAGTAGGCCAATTGGCTGTTGCTGTTTTGAGTACCGCCACCTATGGAAAAGAAGATTGCTGTGAATCAATTTTTCTCTGTAGAAAGAAACGAAAAGGGAATGCCTAGCATGAAATTTCATAGCATGCAATAAGAGATTGTTTTATATATCTGACTCCTTTAATTTTGACATTATACATCTGACTCCTTTAATTTGACCTACATTTTGCATAGATTATTTGTTGCAAAGCGATTTTATCAGCCATAACTAACCATAGAATCTGTTTAACACACATAATGTGGAGAAAAATTTTCCAACTATGCACTAGAAGGATTCCCAAGATTCAATAACTGATATTGCGCAAGTTCACCAAAGTTCTCGGATTATTCATGACAGTGTTCAATACGAACATACGGTAGAAAGGATGGAATTACCAGAAGAGGAAATATCTGCTTGAAGGATCAGATGCAGTGAATGGTCGATAGAAACTCCGACAAGACTGATGCTCTGCACCAACTGTAGCAACCCACCCTTTGAACTATCCACTCCTGTCTGTCCTCCTAAGAGCTGCTTCTTCGTACTTGGCTGTCCCAAAGAACCTTTCATAAAGCTAGACTTCGAATGGGGGCTGTACAATGTTGCACTAGGTGAGGAGGGCAGATTTCTTTCTTGAAGTAAGCCCATTTCTTGCTGCTGCAGGGATGTCCCATTAATGTTCGAGGGTATTCCGTCAGGTATCGACCGCCTTAACTGTAAAGGCCACTTCTTGACTTCATTACCCCCAAATGAATAGATAGCTTTCTGCCATTCTGTTGATTCCAACATCATTAATGGGATGCACTTCAGTAGTAAATAATCAGCAAGAAAAGCAAATTTAGGCCTTTTACATATGCCTCTGGGAAATCATCTGTTTACATATATGCCCTCGTGAAATAAATCTGAACTTTCATGCATACTCACTGACAGTGCGACTCCTTTCCAAATAATAGCCTTAATTTAAGTTTAGGGAGTCATCCAATTCACGAGGGGAGTTGGTTTTGTATCATAAAAAGTTCTTTTAGCAAGAGTCACTTTATATAGTACAGGGTTTTATATTAAGAAATTAAGCCTTCAAAGGCATATATGAACATTCAGATCTTGCAGGGACAAATTTTGAATAAGAAAACTTTATAGGGTATGTATTATGTATGTAAATAGGTCTATAATTTAATAAGTCTAAATAGTTCATACCTTGGCATTCAAGCTCCAGGAAACATCCAAAATGAGTTATTACTATGTCTCTCGACCTGATGTTGCCTCCATCGTGAGACCAGGATAATATTTGACAACCCTGCTGCAGAACTTGAATGAAAAGGCTTTGGAGTACTTTAGTGTCTTGACGGCTACTGATGCCACCAAAAGGAAAAATGTGACTATCAAGCAATTCTCCTCGAGAATCAGTCCAAACACAGACTAGCCAGCGCCAATCCTCCGTCCAACCATAACAGCAATGAAGGCTTGCTGTTTTATGCTCATGTTCCGTTCCATCAGTAAGAGAAGCTGTGCCAGTATCAGAGTTTCCCCCTAGTGTCGAACTTTGATTATAAGCACTACTACTATCATCTACAGCAGATTTTGAACTTGAAAACTCCATTACTGCACTGTGCTCAATAGAGCCAGGATCAGCTAGTATAAAAAGTGGCTCAAACATGTATCTACCATCTTCTTGACCACATAAATCGCTTGGCTTTGTTGGATCATAAACACTAGTCCTCGATGCCTGCCATGAGTTGTCCCAAGTGCCGGACCTCAATGCAGCGTCAAATTCAGCTTCTCTAGTGAGAGCAGGCCCAGACATTCGAGGAACAAGACAGTCCTTCCAAAGGCTTGGAATAGGGGATGTTACATGCATCAACGTAGATCTCCCGGAAAAAGCTGTTGACTGGAGCATATCGTTTGTGGAAACTGCTCTTGAGATTCGCCGAGCCTTGTTGTACACAGTGAATGCAATGTCCTTAAAAAGGGCAAGCTCATTTGTCGGCCAGTTGATTCTTAATAAGGTCTCAACAGTCACGATTTGCAAGACGAGCTTGGGAATGCTGAATCCAGAAAGCATTATGACATTTGAAGCCGATGCTTCATCTGCAGCAATTGAGCAGTCTAAGGCTTTAACAACTTGAGAATGTAAGAGGGACCTCCTCTCTCTATCTGTTGAGAAAACAACCGATCCAAGAGAAACAGAGCACTCGAGCAGTGTTTGCAAGACCGCTGAAGGCTCTGGGAAGGGGCACACTACGTACACTACCTGTAAAGATTACAAGGATATATAGAAAGTAAATCTTAACGCAAAAGTAGACCAAAACTATTTCCATCTCAACTATATCCTTTTCCATTCACACCATTAAAGGGAAGTTGGCAGATATCTATTGCCAGAAGGAAAAGTTTCTCGGCAAGTAACTAATACGATAACAAGGGATATGGACCGCACGTTATTAGACTAACAAAAAGAAAGTACATACTATTAACATAGAAGAGTTTGTAGAAATACAATGCCAAGTAAAGAAGAGTTTGTTTTTAGTAAACTGTCAACAGAAAACTGCCTGGTACAGGCATTCCAGAAACTAGAACTGTTCAACTAATGGCATCAAATCTGAAGGTTACGTATCCTCATCATCTCCCTATGTAAAATATCAATAAAAAGAATGCTGCCGAAATTTAAGAGCTTTCTAGTTATACAATGTTTTTTACGTGAAATATTTTCTTTTAATGGTAGAATAGCATCACTCCAGAACAACCATGTCCTGCACTAAAAAAGCAACTTAGCACTACAAAAACAAACATACTTTACAAAATAATAGACTGGATTATTGATATGATGGAGAGATGAGGACATTTGAGATAAGCCAGAACTTGGCACCCGCTATGATATGAAGAAGTTGCTATTTATTACTTACTAGTTATGAAGCATGAATTGAACTATAGTACAAACCAAAATTAGTTCTCAATTATCCATGGAAAAATGTAAGCCTAAAAACAATCATAGAAGACAAAGCAACAACAAAGATGAAGTAAAGACTTACAGTGCACAGTCTGCTGCTGCCTTCTTTCTGATTCGCTGATGAACTCGAAGAAAGTTTCAAATCCTTAATAACCTTTTTGAGAGACTTGGTAAAACTTTTCACATTCCATGATTTGGAAAGAGCTAGGAAATATTCACTTATTGAACTGATGACGGTTATATGACTGCTACCAATCTTCGCTTGTTGAGGACATTCAAGAAGAACAAGCCCAGGAGGCAAACATTTCCCTGAGGATAGCTCCATTTGTCCCTCACTGTTATGTGGTGCATGTGTTCCTAGTTTGCATGCTTCATAGACTGTAAGAAAGGACAATGGCAGTTAGAGAAAGAAAGAGACAAATTACATACATAGCCCACAAATTTATCCACGTAATCTAAATTTTCATATTCGCCCTTTAGAAACTCAATTTCTAGCATGCATATCCTTGTTGTAACCACCTAGCCCACTAGCACCAATAACTTGTTTGGACCCAAAACACCGGCCCAAAATGCTTACATCTAGTTATTAGTATTAGAGTTCCTTATCCATGTATGCCCTTTAATATTCCTTTCTCTATCCGATATGGAACTATTTGGATGTTATATTCTTCCCACATTTAGACCCTAACACCCTGGGTCAGCCCTGAACCCAATCACACACATAAACCATACAGCATATGTAAGTCTACGGTTGAACCGCATATGCCTCTACATATGCGGTAAAGTGTTTTTTTTTTTTGGATAGGGCTGAAATATGATGTTGAACAGAATTGTTTGATTAATCATTATACATGTACATATAACTATTTTTATACGAGTTTAATTAATAATAATGCATATAAAATGTAATTATATTTATATAAATATCAATCTCTCTTCTTATTTTAGTAGATATTATTCCTAATTTATCTGATAATTATTATGTTTGTAAATATTGATGAATAATTTTGTAGTTGTTAGATGTTATTATACTAGATTTTTTTTTGAGTGTTGGCCTCTCATATATTGTGAATGACAATTTATTGAAAAATTTATTATTCTTCATAAACCACTTTTTAGAACATTGAATTTATTTGACATTTTTTATAATTTTGCATCGAATTCTATTTATTTCTCTATTTAATAATGAAGAGTAAATTACAAATTATAAGTTTAGTAATACATGTGTATACAAGGTCCTTTACTTGAAATTAATTAGTTTAATTTGTGAATTTTGAATTGCTAATTTACTTATCTAGCTTTGTTAGGAAGCATTTTCATATATTTTTAATAGCTATAAATATTTTATTAATATTCTAATAGATGGACGACACATGCGCCAACATACCACATATGCGCTATGTGGTAGCTAATCGCATGGATACGCATACCGTATTTTGGAACATTGACCAGAAATACCCGGTGATGTTAGATTCCAAAGGTGACTCCTATAGGTTCAAAAGATAGCTCCCACCAAATTCATTGTATAGCAGCACTATCCCGCACAACACTTAGCTCTCACACTTTTAGCTGGTAATCAACTCTTAGGGCTTGTTTGGTTCATCCATTTTGGGTATGGAATGGGAATCGGTTTGATCAAATCCGGTTAATTTTGTTTGGTTTGCATGAATCGGTTTGGGATTCCTATTCCGGACTGGAATAGGAATGGCCCATTAGCCTTCAACTTGATTCCGGTCTTCTAGCCCGGATTGAGATTTCATTCCGGAAGCCCACTAAGTTCTCGAAGCCCATGTGACCATCTCACCCTCCTTCTCTCCACTCCTTTCTCATCAAAAAAAAAAAAAAATCTATCCTCTCTCAAAACCCTATCCCTAACCCACATCAATAAAAGTTTTTAAAAATAAATTTGATATTTTTTTTGAAAAACTTATTAGAGAATAGTATTATATTTTTCATAAATTTTAAATAATATAAATTTATATTTGAGAGTAAAATTAGTATTATAGTATCCTATAATTTTTTTAATTTATACGAACCAAACAATGAAATGTGAATAACTCATTTCAATTCCCAATCCACAAATAAACCAAACGTCTCGGGGGAGTGAGTCATTCCAATTACCATTCCAATTCATTCCCATTCCATTATCCATTCCAATTCCACCCTTGAACCAAACAAGCCCTTGTATCAAATGTAACGATTCAACCCACAAACAAAAAATACTTGAGCCTAATTATTATTACTAGAGCCCTCAGTCTTGACTCTTGATTGAGTCACTATAGAGCTTGCCAATTGTAAATGTTCTTTTTGGAAAAGGAAAACTTCAATTTGCCCCTCTGTGGTTTAATGCATTTTCATTTTGCCACCCTATGGTTTAAAAAGTTGCAATTAACAACCCTATGGTTTTATTTTTGTTTTACCAAAAAAAAAAACTACCGTCAAATAGCGTAGCAAAGTAAAAAAATTTTAAAATCACAGGATGGTATTCTATTTAACGACAAGTCCTTAATAGTAAAACAAAAATAAAATTGCAGGATAATTAAGTTAACCTTTTGAACCACATTGTGGCAAAGTGAACGCACTAAACCACAGGGTAGTCAAGTGCAACTTTTCGAACCATAGGGTGACAATGTAAAAATGCACGAAACCACGGTGGAGTAAATTGAAGTTTACCCTTTTGGAAATTATTGCAATTCATACATTCTCTAGAAAATAACAGATTTTTGGACTTGAAACTCAATAAGAAAGTATCAAACTGATAAAATCTACAATTACTGAAGTAAATTCATAGTGGATTTACGAACAGAGACAACTACACAAGCTTCCATTTCAAGTACCATCAAATGATCTATCAAATGATCGTAATAAATCTACAGGGCAAAAGTTTTTATTGAAGAAGGACACACTTTTCCTTTTCAACCGTCTCTACAATGCAGCAA
Source organism: Ananas comosus (assembly GCF_001540865.1). Classification (NCBI taxonomy): domain Eukaryota; kingdom Viridiplantae; phylum Streptophyta; class Magnoliopsida; order Poales; family Bromeliaceae; genus Ananas; species Ananas comosus. Next base: position 5,331,902 of record NC_033627.1, on the reverse strand, counting down.
GTTGAAAATTTTTCCTTCTGACTAAATTGACTTTGTTTAAAAATATAATAGGTCATCAATTGGATATACAATATTGCTTCCTAGCATAACGCCAGAAGGATTCAAAATGAGGGGTAAGGAAAACAACCGTTGACGATGATTTGTAAATGTTAATGAACAATAAGTGAGGTCAGGAATCACGATGAGTGTTAAATCAGATCAGGAAGGATTCAAAAAAGTCTATACTTACAAGCTAAAGTTTCATACTTGGATCACTGCTAGTCCGGCAGATAAACATTTACAAATACATAGGCAACAAAACCAGAACCTCAACCAATCCTCTAGGAGTTCAATCTTTTATTAGCCCAGCATGGCTCATTAAAAACCTTCAGCTCAAACTTGATAATAAAGGCCAGAAAAATTAACAGAATGAATATATTGCTTTCAGACATACTAACATGAAGGATTTCCTATTATAAACCAAGTGCTACATAAATAAGTTGATAGAAGATTTACCGGTTCCTAGCTGCTGAAAAAAGTCTGCAGCAGCCGAAGTAAGCAGATCAATATCAGGACAAACTGCATAGTAATTGACCTGAAAAAATCAACAGCAATCATTATCTCTATGAAGTGATCTACAGCATTCATCAGAACCAGGTTATTTCTAGACGTATTTTGAGAGACTAACAGGCTTCGGTAAAGCATAAGGTTCGAGAGGAGCTTTCTCCCATAGTTTTAGACAGTTTGGAGATGTCTTCAGCCAATCATCCTGGTACCTGATTTTCAATTTTCAGTGCTTCGTTAATATAGATTTGTAGTAAACTTGCTAATGTCAAAGCCGGTTTGGCCTAGCTTTCTAGAACAGCTTCTTTACTATGAAAATCAGCTGACAGGCATTTAGCAAACAAAAAACTAGCGCATTCATTGCGGCGGAAAGCTGCAATGAACTTCTAAACTCCGAAAGCAGAAGCTTCAATTTGAAATTTCTGCTTCTGTTGCAGCAGAAGCTGCTAGAGGAGTCCCAGTTAAAAGTTGCTGGTCTTTCTTCAAAATGCTGCTCTTTGAATAGCAGTCCTATAGAAGCTCCAGCCAGACCAGACAGGGCCTTAAGATCCTTCTTCAATGTACTAGAGAGAGACAGGTTGCATACCCAACAAGTAATGAGGGCAACGGAAGCACAGCGAAAGTTGGCTTGAAACGAGAATATCCCTTGTGTTCTGTCTCCGAATTGGTATCCTGACTCAATCTCCTTTGGGCTGAATCATCACTTCTTCCTCCATCTGGTAGTGCTTTTTGAATTAGTAATCAGGTTCACATGTTAGTAGATTCCTTTTTTTTTAATTAGCAAGATATACCTCTGATGGAAGATGAAGCACCAGTTGACTGGGAGGGGCTCATCGACTCCCCACCCAACGTGACAGTGTTAGACGAATCACGAGTTTCACTGTTAGGGTACTGAAAAGAATATCCATCTCCTGCAGACCCAGAATCACCTGATTGGCTGCGGCCCATACACCAGTCAATCACAGGCATAGGGCCATCTACATTTCCAAAAGCAGATTTTAGGGCAGATTTTATATCTGATTGTAGTAAACTAATAACTGCTGTTACAGGAACCTGCACACATACACACACACAAAAAAAAAAAGTAAAATCAATGCATCGTCATTAGCAAGGGAGAAACGTGCTTGCATCAGAAGTTCAACATTATTATTATGTCATATGATCTACCAATAACTGATATAAAGTGGCTAATAGTGCACCAAATTGATAGTGGCAAAAACAAGAAGGGCAAAATAAAGTATGAAAAGAGAAGGGAAAAACAAAAGAAGTTTCACAAATAGGGTCATGGAATATCAAGTGTTGGATGGTCAAAAGTGATAGAAGAGAGTACTATGAATTTAGTTGGAAAATGGAGAGGCGAGGGCCATATTAACTGTTGTACTAGATCCTTGTAGTTATGTTGCAATCTTTCGTGTTTCATCAGAAGCATCAATTATATAGAATAAGAGTTAATCAAGTATATTTAAAAAGCGGACAAGGCTGTCAACACCCAAGTTCTCCAACCAGAAAAGTCTAGGCAGCATGTTTGACAACATCTAGATCATTCTGATATATATATATATATAACAGGCCAGCTTTCATGCGGAGAAAAATATTTGTGAACCCTTCATAACTCTAAAATAATTTATGTTGCTGGAAGTTGTAGAATGACTGGACAGGATTACACTACTGGTATAATATTCTAAAAGGACATCAGTATAAATACTTAGAAAGTCGTGAATAAAATAATATGAGAGTAGCAATGATTGAAAGAACATACGAGCAAAGCAAAATAAACTTACATTAGCAGCAAGAGGGTCAACTAAGTCAATGCCAGCAATATCCACAGAATGGCCGGTGGCTAGAAGTCCACCACAACCAGCATGAACCATAGAAGGGCCGCAAGAAAACCCACGCCTCCGTTGCTCCTGTTGGGCAAGCCAACTGTAGGAACTATCACCATCATCTGTATCAAGTGCAATATCAACAAAGGAGGCCGACTGTTGAACTAGTAAAGACATTGCATCAAGAAGATCCATAAGAGATTGCCTTTGCATGTAGACGTTTAAACCCTCATCTGTTAATGTATTCACCGGCAGAGAAGATGGGTTTTCAGAATTGCGAAGATTTAAAGGTTTTATCCCTTTAGGAACTCCAACCGAGCGCCAGACACCCACCTGTGCCATTAGGGTATCATGCATTCCACCATCAATATCGCCAGCTATTCTAACAGGTATGCTATCTTTCTTCTTTATCTCATACTTAGCATTCATAATGCCTGACTTGCTGTCAGTGTGAATGAGATCTGCTATGGAATTTTTCAAGCCAATAGGAACTCTATTGCTCAGAGATAATAGGGTATGTCTTATTCTGCACAAGGCAGCTTGGAACATTATGCATTCAATTTCTGTAGCAAATGCAGTCTTCAAAGGCAGTAGGAAATGCCCCGCATCAAACATGCTCTCACTCCTCTTTTGCAACGTAAGGGAAGAGCTTAATGAGGTCACCCCAGAAACAGATGACGGTGCTTCTTCTTTACAGGAATGAACATTATTATTCGTCGGTCTTGTAGCAATCTCTTTCGTTCCACCCTGTATAAGTGTGTATGATTTCAACGATTGAATAGAACTCACATCATGCCCAAGAGAACCTGCTTTTAGTATATTTGATGTCTGAGACTTTTCTTCTGGAAGCTCCACGGAAGAAGGCGGTGCTGCATTATATACATAACCACTAGAACTAGAATGCGCACTACCTGCCTTTTTAGATCCAGGTAAGTACGGGACTGTGAAGATTGATGCTGCAACCTCACTAGCAGGGACATCGATCGCTGCATATTCTGGTGCGAATGTCAGCATGGCTTCAGCTTTTGTGAGGTAATCAAATTTACCTGCTGTAGAAACCAAAGACTGGCTTATCGTAGCAGCAGATTTAGTCTCTTTCAAAGATTCGGCATTTTTGGTCCTACTATCCTCTATAAGTTCCATAGACAGGTTGTTGAATCCTTCAAAAGATGCAAGACCAACAGGAGAAAGTTTCTGATCAGGAATGTCCATTCCTGCAGTGCAAGGACTGCCCGTGATATCTCCACAATCATCTGCAGGGAAGATTATGGCTTGTGACTCAGCAGTTCCTGGAGGCTGCTTGAAAGAAGTGAAACTTTAATCATTTTTAAAATACAACTGAAAATGTCAAAAAACTCTAGTTCAGTAATATGTTGAAGAAAAACATTTACTACATGACCTACAGCAGAAACATTGATGTTTTCAATATGTTACCAAGGTTAACATATAAATGATATAGAATTTAAAGGCCTAAAAGCGGATTATCCTCGTCTACATAAAATGTATCACTCAATACATCCCACAATTAAATGATACTGTTTGCTACCTTAGAGTCAAACAGACTCTTAATGCAAACAGAAGACATTTGCAATGATGCTGGATGAAATCATCATATTCCGCACGCAAGTCGGTCAATAAATAGACATATCTGATGAGAAGCAAGCTCCAGATATTAGCTTACAATCCACAATTATTCCATATTATAGGTTACGAATGACTAAATACAGCGAATTATTTCGATGACCAAAAATTTCATACAACTGTCTTGAAAGTTCTTTATGCAGTTAGAGAGTATACATATAAATATAACAATGTGGCTCCTTTGTGAACACATTAACTCCATTCACAATCTCAAATATCAAGTAGGTTTTGTAGGTATATATAATGTCATAAACATAAAGCATCAAAAAGTTCTTCTGGTAATTGGTCACCTCAAGCTTCAAAGAACAATACACATATTTGCGAAATTTACTGGTGGCTTTTCTAAGAGAATAATCTTTATGTCAGTACACTGCTTGTATGGCCTCCTCGGCTTTTCTCTGTGAATGTGCATAAAGTTCTCTGTAAAGAAATATAAATTTGTCAACCTGCCATTTCTCCACGACCCACCTTTCCGTATTTACTGTTTAACAAAGTCAACATACAATCAACTCTAAATGTAATTACTGCGTAAGTTTTGATTTAGTATATCTCTTATTGCATTTGTCAAGTTCTGAGGATACTGCAGAATGATAATGCACAAGCATATAGAGTATCATTGTATCAATAAAATGGTTTAGGAATGGACTTCCCCTTTTCATGGTCGTGCTAGCACTGAACAACATAGTTGGTACGGGTTATGCAAGACGGTTCTTGCTTAGATCATTCCCAGTAAATTTATAAAGAAAACATAGCATACCTCACCGAAGGTCAGAACATCATGTTCGAAAAAGTCGCCAAAATCTCCGAACTCAGAAAGGAGAATTTGAATGTCCATCACAACTGCATCCTCCTCCCAGCCCCAAAGAGATATGCCTTGAGCATTTGCTACTCCTACAGCAGCTGAATTGTTTGCGTCAGCATACTGTATATTTTCACCCAGAACTTTGCCATCTTGAGCAAATGCTTCTGCATCTGAGCGAGGGCGCTTGGAAACCTATATATAATTAAGAATAAAATCAACAAAGTCACATAATTAAGCATCTAGCAGGAAAACTAATATATTGTCAGAATAATAAAGTACATCATAGGCATTTTAATTAAAGCAAAATAAACAGGATATCGAGAAACAAAACTTGCATTTAATTGCTTAATTTCTTTTTTATTAGGAACAGATTGCAACTCTAGCAAATACTTCTCAAAACTTCCAGATATATGTGAGCTCTTCAAATAGAAGAGCAGAACTTCCCAAGAAGCCCCAAAAAAGTGCACAAAAAAGGTAATCTAGTGTGTATTTACGTGGTCGCTCACTTTCTGAATGTAATTTATGTATCTCATTACCAAGTAACCAGATGATTAAAGATGAGTTGTTCAAAGAATATTAAAAATATGAAGATATTATTAAAAGATTGGAACAGTAACCATTCAGGTATTCATGAAAGCAAAGCAGCTGAGAAAGAGCAACAAGGCAAAGGACGAGATAATAGATAGGCTTCATAGTTATATAAGCTCGACGCTAAAGAAAGTCAACTCATGAGTTCTGTCAAATCTACAACATACCTTTATAGTACGAGATACTTGCATATCTCGCATTATTTACCATGAGGTATCATTGGGAGACAAACAATCAACATGAACCAAAACATAGAATAAGACCACTAGTCCAGATACTTGAGCAGTACAAGATAGCATATTAGTATGTGTTAAGATAACGGATTAACGGTGTATAGCAAATGAAGGAGAATGCAACAGAAAGTTGGCAAGAAAAATAAAAGAAATATGACAATTATCTTAAAAAGATAGCTTATGTAATGACAAGAAGGATAAGAGGCTGTACTTCGCCAAACAAGAATATCCAGAAGTGCTAAACACAATGTACAAAGGAAAATTTTACTAGATAACAACCTGTTACAAACTCCATTTGGTCTCCTGGTCCAATATATTCTTATTGTCATGTCACTAATAAATAACTTACCCTAATATCACACTGCCCCTACTCTTTTAGAAAATGTCCCAACAATGTAGAATAAGATGTTTTTTCCATCAAAAGGTAGAATTTCTAACCAACTTAGAGAGAAAATCCTACATCTAATAATGTAATATCGTGTGTGTCATGTTCTCTCATGCAAGTGTAGTCCAGGCAGACAGGTCAAAAGCTGTTGATAACATGGAGGCTGCTACGATTGTTCAATTCTATTTGATTTTTTTTCCTTGTGTCCTAGCACCACGCACGTGCAATGAATGTTAACTACAAATACTCAATATGAATTAAACCAAACATAAGAATGAGGACAATTGCAAAGAGAGAATTGAATTAGGAGCAGCTGATACTATCAAGTTACAAATTCCATGATAATTTCCATTAACCACTAGGTTCTAATTATATGATTCTAACAAAAAGAAAAAGGAAACAAAAAAAGAATAGAAAAAGAATAGGAGAGCAAAGAAACAAGCCCAGAAGCGTAACCAAGTATGCCTTACCATTTTCAGGCCATCTTTCTGAAACTGACTGTTGGAAGACAAGCCAGACTGTCTACATGCAAGAGAGTCAGCATCAGCTTCTAGATCACCACCTCCAGCAGCACTTTCACTGGATGTGCTACTAACACTGCTTATACTACTAGTTATGCTGTTACTACTGCTATTTAGGTGTTTATGTAGTCTCACTAAGTTCATGCCAAATCCACAGGGAGAATCACCACAGCAAGTGCTTCCAAGTGCCAAACTATGTAGAAGGAAAAAAAAATAATGAATGCAGGACATAAATAAAGGAAGAACTGTTCTAACATAAAAAAAAAAAAGGTTGGAACTAGTCTATCACAGGGAAAGATCAACAGAAGTAGCACGAGAGAGGAAAAGTGGTCAGTTTGATGTTACAGACTTACAGTGACAGCAATACTACCTAAAAAATGTAATCAGGAAAAGCACAATTGAATTCAGAGTACTTTTGGAAGTTTCTAGCACCACTCTCTCCATTTCTTAACTTCATTTGTATGAATATATGAGTTCACATATATAGACCATCAAGTTTTGCTTTGCATACGCTGGCTCTGATTAATTACTAATAATTTAATCAGCACTCAAGTGAGTTTCATAATTCCTTCACAAAAGGCATAGATAAAGCACAAGTGTATGAGAACAGAGCATAAAAAAATTTTGTTTGCCTATGTGAATTCTTCTCTAGGATGAAGTAATGTAGGAACCAACTGATGTCGCTGCACATTAGAATAGGGAAGCAAGATTCTAAAGGAAAATAAAATGAGCTTTGCGTTGTTATGTTATTCCTTAGAAATAGACTTTTTCCTGTGAGAACTTTTACACCAAAATGACACCCAAACAGCTTTATTTCCATTATGGTGCAAAGTTTCCTAGTAACACAGCTTTCCTGTAATTTCCTATAAGAATTTCAGATACCAAAATTAGACAGCATTTTTTGTAAATTCTTTGAATCTTGCATAACAAGCCATTTGCTATTTGATGCTGATCTTTGAATAGGACCTTCATTCAATAATATTTTCAACTTTGCCTTCAAATAAGAATGCACTGTCCTGCACAACTCATTCTGAACATGCGAATTTCGATCAAGCCAGAGTACACACTACAAGTTAATATGAAGTAACTAATCTTCGAGAGACATGAAAATTTTTCTTTAGTAAACTAGAAGTTGTTACAATAACTTCTGAAAAATCCGGAGAAACTGTAATCTACTTGAAAGAACTGTTCCAACCAATCAATATATAAAATTCCAGTCCTGCATGGGATTTGAAGATACTACAATTTAAGTGCTGAATATGTGACTTCAAGAAATTCAAATTAATCAGACTAACCTAACTTCAACCTTGCTATTCTGAGTCATTTAGCAGACAATGGATCAGCTCGTATTAATCACTGTAAATTTTGTGTGAAAACCAGAACTAGTTATCATAGCATTTTATTTGATTTCTGCATATAGTATTTGACTGCATTTATCCTTCCCTAGGAAACTCAGCGAAGAATTCATGCATGGGGACTCCTTTTTCACCCTTCAATTATCATAGTAATCTACTTTGTTGCATTTTTCCATAGAGCATCATCTCTTTTATCAAACTTGCTAGGCGTTGCATGTTCATTTGCATCTAAATTTCATGGCAGGTACTTCAGATAATTGTCTGATGATAAACTCAGGAAGCGAATACAGAAAGGAGTGAAGGAAATAACAGAAAGTAAATATGATGTTAAACAAGTATAGCTTACACAGACAATTCAAAACACATGGTATGCACAACTGTATGGGTTGCAAAATGCTACACTAAACATGAATTAACAATTTAAAAAAAGTATGGACACAATCATAAGAGAAGCGCTATATGACTGAAGCTCTTGGAAAGGCTATGTTAAACTTGAATATCTAAATCAAAGTCATTACACAGCTTAAAAGTTAAATTTTGATACTGTAACGAGCAGCATATCAAAAAAGGATTTGGAGAAGCAGGTTATCAAAGTTCAAGACTGACCAGTGCTCAAAGAAAGAGGAATCAGGAAAATTCCACAAAGGCCATGACTCAGATAATGACGTCCCCATCCAGTTTTGTACCCACAATCTGAAAAACAAACAGGAGGGGAAAGTGATAACCAAATGCGTATTCATAATTGCAGGATGATTGAAGCTACTACCTCTTACTAGAAATGCGAGCAAGGGCTCGATGCATCATAGGGACTATGACAGCTTCTGCAGGATAAATAAATGTTCTTTCAAGGACTGGAAACTGATTGTTTGATCCTTGCTTCCTCTGGCCTCCGGCAGCCATAAGCTGAGAATCTTCAGTATTATGCATGGCCTTATTGTTCTGATTATTATGTAATTCCGAAACTGTGTCAGTAGAAGGGGATGGGCAACCAAGGGCAACTTCAACATAGCAGTTTTGTCCCCTCAGCTGCGAGCTAGAAGATTGAGCATTATAAGGTACACCAGACGTAGACCCTTGTGAAGGCTTAAGCTTGCTGATAATGCTCAAGAAGAAATAACATTAGAAAAGAGAACAATTATCAAACAATCTTTTAGCTGTTCTATTCAACTGAATGAATCAAGGACAAAATTTCCACATCTCAGAACAAAGGATACATCAAGAGTTATGTATTCCAATAGTACCTGATATACACTTGCTTCACAAGATCACTGGGACAACAGCCAGTAAGCCTTCCAAGCATTCCATTTGGAGCAACAATAACTGCATAACATTCCAATTTAACAAATATATACAGCCATATCCGCCATATTTTAGATGCAATTTGAATCTAGAGCATAGAGCATGACAAGACTAGGATACAGTGAATTTAGGAAATGGGCTCAGCAAGGACATGCCACATAAATATTATTTTATCTATATTTGTATTTATAAACATAATATTCATAAAAATGCATCAAGATAATGCTAGATTTTAAATAAAATAATTTACTGAAACAATCATGATTAACTTTTTTATTATGATAGGCTGATTTAAACGGAGTAAAAAAAATGAGACAAAAGTTAAATATTATGATAATATTAAAAATTAAATAGATCTGAATTCAAGAAAACAAAAAGTGCTCCAGTTGTAGAAGAAAACAAAATTAGAGAAAAGACTACAGCAAACTAGATGGAACAAAAGGACATGAGTTTCAGAGATGACGGATAACAGAGAGATTCATTAAGACATTTTATACAGTAGCCAACATTCAGCACCATCAAGTAGCAGAAGAAGAATACTACCCTATGCTAAAGTCAGAAAATTACAAACGTAAAGCCTATAAATTGCTAGAAGCTAACTAATTGACTAACTGCCTGTCAGACAGCTAGGAAAAACACCCGAGAAACTTCCAAGAACAAATTTGGCTAATGGAGGAAAAAATGGGCACACATTCAATGCTACAGAACATAAGGTGGAAACCACAAATTGTACCTGGAAGCCCTTCACCAATAGAGTGGGAGGAACTATGAATTAGTATTCTTTCTATATCATCACCATCGAGACCCCGTATATACCTAGGAAATAAAGACAATTATCAGAATTTATGCTTCCAAGAAACCCACACTTTACAATATAATACTGACAAGCCAGACACAAAGCAAAGAAATGTACACACTTTGCAGATATTACTACGTGCACATAGATTGCTTCTTCAGTAGCAGCAAAGATGAATTCAAAGGTAGGCTGCGCTCTCCTGAAAAACAAGGCAGTAAACAAGAAAAGCGAATTTTCAGAATAATAGAATGGTCTGAATTGTCGAAGAAGATCATGATAATTTTAGCTGCCCGTGACGCAAGCTGATTAACATGAGAGACAGTGTATAAAAGAATCAAAGAAAATCAAAAATATTACTAACTGACACATCATGATATTTGAATACACAAAATAAAATAAAAAAAACCAACCTAAAGCTTTTTTCGCTTTTTGTCAACGGATTACATCTTGAAAAGACATCTCCAAATCGCACATACGAAAGCCCTTTCAAGGCTCTGCCATTTGATAAAATTCGACTTAGATTTTTTGTGTTCAAAAAAATTTAGTGGATACAAGGATAATCAGGAAGAAGAGAAGACCTTTCTATTGAGTTTCTTAAAGCTTGAGATAAGGCAACTGAAACCTCCTCAGAATCACCAGGGGTTAACCAGAGTCCAGTCCCAACAACTTTAAAACACAAAAGCAATAAAACATAAACAATCGTAATTAGTTAAATAAACGTTGAGGGAACGTTGACCCTCGAAGCGTAGGAACAAGTAAAACCTCTCAATCTGGACACTGCAGCTTGGGCATGTTCAACTACTGAAGAGTGACGACCCGGAAGAAACAGCCAGAGCTTGATTTTCTCATCTGTAGTATGACAATTATTAATAATCAGAGAACGAACTTTACAGGTAGCACAAACAAAATCATAGTATAGTGATTAGAAACCTCACCGGGGTTGTGCGCGCCTTGAGATGGATCCCATGGACCAACAAAGGAGTTGGTCCAAGTACTGAGAAATCCTTCACTCTGCAGCTGAAGATGCGCTGAAATAACTAGATAAGTGGCAGAATCTTTCTGCTCAGCTTTCAAACTGGAGGAGAAAAAAATTAATCAGCAAAAAGAAGAAATGCCAAAAGCATCTTCAACGAACTCTGAGAGATTATTAGCACTTTTAGAGTACTAGTTAGTAGAATAAGCACCTTTTCTCAGAAAGAGCATTTGCGTCAGATTCAAAAGGAAGAAACTGAAACCATGAAACAGTTTGGAGATCTCCCTGCAAGCAGGAGCAGGAGAGGATACAAAATGACAAACAAAATACCATCAAGTAACAATATGAAATGAAAATGCAATAAGAGAATGATTAAAAAGAAGCGAATAAACAGTAAAAACAGTGCGCAAATATAAGGCCAAAGCTTCAACACCACAATTTTACCAGGAATCTCAACCATATATTCCCATACCTGTTACCTTTCTTTGGTATATAATATTCAACACAATGAATGTGTTACTTCATCTTTGACACACAGTTTAGACAATGTTTTTTTTAACATCATATTAACCTTTGGTTACACTTAGTGTGGGATCGTTGACATCTTAATCAAACTTCCACAAGGCCTGGCTAAAATTAGATATAACATATTTGATTAAACTATAAGTAGGACAAATGCTTCAAACAGAATAGTCAAGATATCTGAATGTTGAAACAGACATTATCAACGTGGACAATAAGTAAATTGGGTTTGGGCGGATGCTGTCCTCAACCCCATGGAAGTACTCTTCAAATGGATGTGGGACAGACATTGCAATGCTAACGCAGCGTAGCAGAAAATGCCACAGAGAAAAAAAAAATTAAGCGGTAGAACAAAATATTCTCTGTATGCGGGAAACAAAATAGACAACAACAAAGAACTAATGCATAACACGAGGAAATTTGTCAAACAGTTCAATCCAAATACTGAATGAGAGAACTCGACTTGTCATTTCCAACCCTACCAAAATTTAGTACCTTCCACTTTTAAAACCCTCTAAATCAACACTGTAGTAGAAAATCATGCATTAGAATCAGATTTCAACCTAATAGCCTACATGCCAGTGCTCTAAATGGCCATCCACCGGATCGATACGAAATTCTAGAGCATCACAACAAGCGATTGATGATATGAGTTCTTTCCAGAGTCCAAAAATCACAGTTCTATCAATTGTAGCGTTTGATAACTCATACGATCCAACAGATAGTTTCTGATCTTTACACATGTATTTACAATCAAGGAATGCGAATCAAATACAACAATCAAGAAAGAAATAATACAACGAATCATCAAAAAAAAAAAAAGGAAAAATTGTAAAATAGAGACATAAAGAGCAAAAAGCCATGGAGATCCGCAAAGACTTACAATTTTGAATACATTTGTCCACATATCTTAGGAACTACGACGACCTCACTGCGGGAAGTCGCCACTGCGTCTACTCAGCGCATCACGTTGGCTGAAGAAGTTATCAAACGTCGATTGCCAGAAGAAGTAGCAACCGGAAAGCAATGGCTAATGCGGTTACCACTTGAGAGGATCGATTACCTCGTGAAATCGGAAACCCTAGCTCCGAGGAGTCGGGTCGATCGGAGAGGAGAGGAGGGGCTTGGGCTAGGGTTTCTGGATCGGAGGGGGAAGGAGGGGCTCGTTCTAGGGTTTACTCGTTCGGAGGAGTCGGGCGATCGGAGGGAAGGGGAGGGGCTCGCGCGCAGCTCGCTCTGGAATTTCTCGTTCGGAGGGATCGGACGATTGGCGGAGGATGAAGGGGACGGACCGAGACGAGACGAGAATGATCGATTCAAATCCGGCCTTTGGTTTGCCACAGTTAGGCTTGGGCCCGTGATTGTATTAAGGTCTTTACTTGCAAAAGGAATGAGAACAAGTGGGGAAATATATTATTATATATATAGTTCGGCTTGTATGAGTACAGATTTTTTTTTTTACTCATAAAATTTTTTATCCCTTTAACCATTTTCGTCTTTTAAATTATACTATTCAACCAACCACCCACTCAACCCTATAAGGAATCACTATAATCTTAACCGAAGACTATTATCATCCTAACCACACATCCCTTTATCCAATAAATGAAAATTTAAGTGCAAAAAAGTTTATACTCGTAAAAGTATGGTAGCCCTAGTCTATCCTTACAAATACATAATTTGACAGTTTTTTAAAACATACGTAGCAATTTTTCGTGCTTCCACATCTTGCACATTTTTCCTTCTGTTTTTCTCTAGGTCCCTATGCCCCTTTAATCAAGATATAGCTCCTTGACTCCTTCTCAAGAACCAAGATATAGCTTCTTGGCTCCTTCCCAAGGTTGGACTAGTTTGGACCAAAATATTTCCAAGATATTCTCGAGATTTTTCAAGACAACTCCTTGGCTCCTTCCCAAGATAATCCTCTCTCTTTTTTCCCTCATCCAGCTGCCTCCCTCTTTCTCTCTCTCCTTCTCCTCTCCCTTACTCTCTCTCTCTCTTCCCTTATCCTCTTTATCTTAGCCCCCCTCTCTCTCTCCCTATCATTCATTCTCTATCTTTTTTCACAAGGCGGTGGTCTGGACAGCAACAGCAGCGGCAATGGCTTGAGCAGCGTCAGCGGTGGCAATGGCTTGCGCTGGCGCCCCCGCCCGGGGTCGGAAAAGGAGAGCTCAGCAGCGGCAGCAGTGGCCACGGAGGCCGCGGCGAGGGCCACGGGGGCGGAGATGTCCACCGTCAAGGAGAGGGCTGGCACGTGGGTGGAGAGCGAGCGACGGCAAGCGGGGAGAGGGCTAATGAAATTTATTAACCATTCTACTATTTCGTAACCAAATGAAAAAAAAAAGAAAAATAGGAGATACCTGATAAAGAGGAAGGTCTTGAACCTACATCACCCATCTATGATGAAGAAGTGGAAGAAGAAGATGAAGTCACTTATGGTGACGAAGGAGAGGCTCTGGTCATTTGGCGAGCCTTAAGCGCTACACCTGTCAAGGAAGATGATTAGCTTCGCAACGATATTTTTCACACACGGTGCACTTCCCATGGCAAGGTATGCAATGTTATTATAGATGAGGGTAGTTGTGAAAATGTGGTTTCTACTATTATGGTAGAGAAACTACAACTTCATATAGAGAAACATCCCCAACCATATAAGCACTCTTGGCTTAAGAAAGGAAATGATGTGAAAGTGGAGAAACGACGCTTAGTTGGCTTCTCCATTGGTAAAAATTATAAGGATGAGGTGTGGTGTGATGTCATCCCTATGGATGCATGTCACTTACTTCTGGGACGTCCTTGGCAGTATGTTAGGAAAGTTATGCATGATGGCTTTTAGAGCATTTATACTTTTATCAAAGATGGCATTAAAGTCACACTAGGTCTTTCCAAACCTAAGCATTTATCCAAGCTTTCTACAGGAGATGATAAAAGCTTATACTCTAAGGTATCGTTTGGTTCGAGGATAAGAAAAAAGTGGCTATTCCAGGGATAGGTATAAATTGAGATATAAGCGGGGATTAGATCAATTTTGCGTTTGGATGAAAATTGGGTTATTCCTGGGAATAAAAAAAATAGCGTTTGGTTAGGTAAGATGGAATAAGAAAGATAGTGGGTTTTATAAATAAAAAATAATCATATTATCCTCTTATTATATTTGAATTTAAATTTTTAAAATTTTAAATATATATTTTTAAATTTAAAATTTTAACTTTGAAATTTCAAATTTTGAAATTTAAAATCTCAAATTTTAAATTCAAAATTTTAAATTTTAAATTTCAAACTTTAAATTTAAGATCAAATTTAAATTTGAAAAATATAAAATATAAAATTTTAAATTTCAAAATTAAAATATCAAAATTTAATTTTAAAATTTAAAATTTAAAATTATAAACTTTAATTTTGAGATTATAAATTATAAATTTTAAAAATTTAAATTTTTAATTTTTAAATTTTTAAAATAAGAATAGGGGTGGGAACAATTAATAAAAATAATTTATTATAATAAATTTATAATTTTTTTTAAAATTCTACTTAAACTTAAATTTAATAAAAAGAATTTATTATAATATTTAAATATAATTTATTATAAATTTTATTATAATATTTAAATATAAATAATATGTATTAATATAGTACAATTAATAATTTTATAATAAAAATAATGTATTATAATATATAACATATTATATTTATATAATTTAGTTTTAATTCAATTTATAATTTTAATTAAGTTTGAAATTAAGCATTGGAATAGTGCTATTCCACCAAAATGGTGGAATAGCAAATTCCTTGCTATTCCGGGATAACCGGGAATAGCAAGGTTTGACCGGGATAAAATATCCCGGCCAAATTTCACCCCGTTTGGCGGAATAGCGGGGATAACTTTCGTTATCCCCGCTTATCCCCCCAACCAAACGGGTAAATCACTATTTCTTGAGGGGTTGTTAGAATCTTGTGAGGCCGATGCCTTACTTTTCATGGAGAAAAATAAATTGGAGAATACAATACCTCCTATTATTGTACCCCTTATTTATGAGTCTACATACGTGATTTTGGAGGAGATTCTACCCAATCTTTCACCTATGCGGGGGATCCAACATTGCATCGACATAGTGCCAAGTGCCACTAAACCCGACAAAACGGCCAACAAATATTGCAAACCGGCGGCCTTCAAAGAAATGGATTTAATGTGGATGCATCTTCACAAGGAGCGCTTTCCACAAGGCCGACATGGTGAGCTTAAACGGAGAGCAAATGGACCATTCAAGATGCTTAAGAGAATCGAAGAGAATGCTTACAAAATCGAGTTGCCCGGTGACTACAATGTTCAGCAACTTTCAATTTCGCGGATCTTTCACCGTATTATGAAGACGAGCCCGCATACGGAACTTGAGGACAAGTTCTCTTCAACCGGGGGAGAATGACACCGTTCCTGAAGTTGATGGATGAAGCCATTAATCACTTAATAAATGTTCGTTTTGAAATAAGTGTGTCCATTCATTTTTCTATTAATTGCCTTTTTGTTTTCTTAAAAATGAGTTATGGTAGTTTAGAATAGCGTGTGTCTTTTAGTAGTTCTAGAAGTGTCTTTTAGTTTTTCTATAAAAATTATGAGTTAGTTAATGCGTAAGGAAGTTGAAAGGTCTTTTGTAAGTATATAAATATATAATAATTTTATAATGAAAGCAAGTCAAGTTGAGTTGAAGTTTCTACTTTTATTTGAGAAGAAGGATTTCTTCTTGCTCCTATCTCCTAGGTGGATTCCTTATGAGAGAAGAGTGTTGCTCAACCATTGTGTTGGTGGATTTCGCATAGTGGTGAGTGTGCTCCAGTTTGACGTGGTAGATTCTACGGCGGGTCGAGTATTTATCGTCTTGTATTTGTCCTATCTCCACGTCCCCTCTAAGTTCCGGTGTCACATTTACCCTCTCTTATAGCTATCTCTATATGCATATATGGAAGAATATTGAAAGTTTAGATGGCGGGATAGCTTCAATAGTCATATAGACAACTGTTGCAGTCATGAACCATTTAATGTTGATCTGGATGAGAGAAAAAAAAAGCATTATGATGACATCTGAGCCTTCGTGAATTCACAGTTTTCATTCAAGTTAGTCAATTTGTTTTGTGTTTGTAACCCGCTATTTATTTCTTATATTTGATGTGTATCCAATTTTTTTATTGATTAATTATTTAAATTCAACATGATTATTAAGTCTTTTCACTTTCTAAATCTATATCTATATCTATATCTATATCTATATTATCTATATACTAAAGTGCGTGGGCACTCTCCTAAAGTTGACACATGTCCCCGAGAATATATTCGGTGCACCCGATGCACCGCGGGCGGATACACCATAATACTATAACAATTATTAATCTATATATATTTTTAATATTATATTATATTTAAATCTTATTTTTTAATATATGGACATTTAATATACTAAAAACATAAATTTAATTAATTAAATTTTATTTTTTGACCATTTCATACACGTACACTAATGCAAGCAATAATTCTATATCTTCTTATATACTAAAGTGAGGACACTCTCCTATAGTTTTAACACATGCCCTTACTAATGGCATTCGTGGCAGCCACATATACTATAAAAAATTATTATTTTATATAATATAATATATATATATATATATAATAGAGTTCCTAGCTGTGTAATAAATTATCTAATAGATATATACACCTACACCCTGTTGCAATGTACAAGATAGGGTATAAGAGGCTTATCCCTAATCTTGTACACCCAAACATAATTGGGGTGGTGGAACCAAGTGCATCGCCACCTGGTTGGAACAAAGGGTGGAACTACATTGTTCCCACCGAGAGAGAGAGAGAGATTAGTTTTAAATTAAATTAAAATTTAAACATTTAATTTTTATAATTTATAGAATAAAATTGTATAATTTTAAAATTTTTTTAAATTTAGCTTTAAATTTAATTGAATTTTTTTTAATTTTAAATTTGGTTATTAAAATTTAAATTTAGAAATTTTAACTAAATTTTAAAATCTATAAATTATTTTAAATTTAATTTCAAAATTTAAAATTAAAAATTAAAAAATTTTACATTAAAAAATATAAATAACATTTAAAAAATTAAATTATAAATATGACATTGGTTATTAATTAGAGTAATATAATTTTAATTTAAATATAATTCTATTTCCTCGTTCCAATTACTAACTACGCAAACTCATTTTTCTAGTTCTAGCTTATACTCACATATTTCTATAACAAAAAAAACTCTTTGTTATTACCAAAAATCCATACATTGTACGTATTCCAGGTATAACTAGGTTCCTACTAATTTCCCCAAACCAACCGAGCCTAGGTGGCAAGTCAACTGAGCTTCTCAAAAGTCACATTTGAATTAAGAACCCAACTTTTAATTATTTTGATTGACTATTATCTAAATAATTAGTTGGAAGATTTGTTAAATTTAAGAACTTTATTGGCCTATCACTAATTAAATCAATTGGATACTTTCCCCATTTTTGTCAATTATCTATTGTAATCTTATTTTAGAAGAAATCATTATCTAATTTCTCCAACTTTTTTAATTTTTTAGGAACTATTTGGTGCTTAAATTTTGCAAAAGTTAAAATTTCTTACAAAAAAAATCAAGTAACCGCCTTTTTTATTTTATCAAATATTTTCAATTCTTAACATTGCATGCATTGATTAACAACAAATGACCTAAAAGAATTAAAAGAATACTGAATTATAAAAATAGAAAAGAGAATAATAGCATCTTTTGCGAGCACAATTGGTGCTAAAAAAATAAGCAATATTACAACTTTTTTGCTTCAGAAAAATTTATTTTTCGTATCAGATGTTAATAGCAAATATATTTAATACATATATTTAATAAAATATATATATTATATTTATAAATGATGATTAAAAATATTAACTATCCATACCTGCATGCAAAGTATGGGTATCTATCTAGTATACGTCTAAATCAGAAATTCATGAGGAGTTATAAGATTAATCCCTTCAAAATATTTAAATTATTGAGTATGAATCTTTTGTCATATCATTGGCAGAGAAGTAGGTAATTATTTCTTACTCGCTTTAATTTTGTTTCAAAAAAGGCTTTCACACTTATTTGCAATTTCAAAATTCTTAATAAAAGTGAATTTGATATTTTAAAATATATATGCACGTTTTGATTACTCATGAGACTATGATATGTCAATCCTTCTTGATTTTTCTTTTGACATGACGGTTAACAGTCGATTGCTAATATTATGAAATATAAGTGCTTGACTTATAATGAACTTTCAGACTATTTTCGAAAATAACCCCTCTGAAATATTTGTAATTGCAAAATAACGACGCTCTGAAAATTTTATTTGTAAAACTAACCGCTCCTCTCGTCACCTCAGCGCCCACCGTCAGCATTTCGCATAAAGACGGTGACTCGTCACCGTCTCCTGAAGACAGTAATACGTATTCGTTAAACCAGTCTTCTCAGCGTGGAACCGCCTTCGCCTTCTCAGCAATTCCCCGCGTATCAGCGCTACGCAGTAATTCAACAGAAGACGTTGACATCGTATACCTCTAAACAAATCGGTGAATCGTCCACACCCTTATCTAGGGCGTACATCCATCGCGCATTCGCCGCCTTCCTTACAGTGTTGCCCGCCAACATAAGACGTGTGACTCGTTCACCGTGTTTACTAGAGATCTTGAAGCCGGTAAAGTTGTTCAACCGTCTTCTCTAGCGTCGGAACCTCCACTCCTTCTCAAGCAATTCCTGCGTATCATCACACGCCATTCTCAGCGATTCGCCGAAGAA
>NC_033627.1:5311821-5312568 GCF_001540865.1 Ananas comosus | reverse complement strand
TATATATATATATATATATATATATATATATATATATATATATATATGGACATTTAAAATACTAAGAAATAAATTTAATTAATTAAATTTTATTTTTGACATTTCATACACGTACACTAAGTGCAAGGCAATAATTCTATATCTTCTATATACTAAAGTGAGTGGACACTCTCCTATAGTTAACACATGTCCCCGACTATACATTCGGTGCACTATAATACTATAAAAAAGTATTTTATATATATATATATATATATATAGAGTTACTATGTGTGTATAAGATATATATATACACTAGCACCCTGTTTGGCAATGGTACAAGATAGGGTATAAGGGGCTTATACCCCATCTTGTACCCAAACATAAATTGGGGTGGGTGGGAACAAGTGCTCCCACCCTGAGTAGGAACAAGGGTGGGTGTGACGCCCCAACTTCCCACGGGGTCACCCATCCTAGGACTACTCCCGTCCCAGCACGCTTAACTCTCTTAACCTCTTGGGTTTTGCCACCACCCAAAATGCTTAAGCCGGATTAAGAGTTTAGCCCTATTATATCTCATATATAGGACTATCTGGGGTCTCACAATCTCCCCTCCTTTAAGCCCTGACGTCCTCGTCAGGCTCAGACTCACAAGTACCAGGCGATGTGAGACTCGTCTCGCTAGCCCGTCATCCAGACCCTGGCTCAGCCGAGACTCATCTCACACTTCCGGCTGGTAATTGGCTCTGATACCATCTGTGACGCCCC
>NC_033627.1:5298858-5311398 GCF_001540865.1 Ananas comosus | reverse complement strand
AACTGTTATATCGTAGTTAACCCAGATCATCCAAATATGTGTTAAACTCTTCCCATCTCTTCTTCACGATGGTAATTCTACATATATTTTCTATTAGCTTTCTCTTTTTTTTTAGGTTTTAGATTTTTTTTTTTTAATTGTAGGTTAACCCTTTATCCTTATTTATAACTTTAAATTTCCTAGTCCCAATAGGTTTTCCATCTTCTAGCGATTTAACATCTGAATTAATCCAATATAATTAATTAATCCAAATAATCTTAATGGATCGGTATTACATCATAGTGTTACTTTCTTCTCTTCTTTTTTCTTATTTGCTATGTGTGCCGGGCAATATTTCTTTTTCTGTTAAATTTTTATGACTTTTTCTTCTCCGCCTATTTCTTTCTTTTCTATATTCGCTTCTTATCTTCATTCTAAATTTTATTTTCTAATTTTTTTAAATTTGGTAATTTTATCCATTTATTTAGTATTCCTAGTATTTCTATCCCAATTTCTAAAATGAATTAAAATTCTAAAATTATTAAGAAAATCTTAAATTTTTGGAAATTTTTTGAAAATTAAATTTAGTTTCTATATAATCTGTGCTCATCGCATGTGCCAGAGAAAAAATTAGAGTTTTTTTTTCTTATTTGTCGTGCATTAATGAAAGCCAGTTCATTTAGGATTATAGGAAAAGATGTATGAGCGCCAATGGAAAATATTCTATTATTTTTTGTAAAAGATATCCGTTGATTAGATTACAGGGTTATGATATAATCTTTAGGGATCAACAACACGAAACAAAAAACATCTCTGCGAGTGTTACACTTTTAGTTGTTTGACAACTAAAGACACTTTTGTAAGTCCAACTATCTGTTCAAATTCAAAAGTTTGTTTTTGTGTTCTTACATATATATGGTCTACAACTGCAAATGAACCTCCAGATGGAGCTTAATATTACGATTCAAATAGGGTAACCAACTTGTTGGGATCTTACGTACTGCATGAACCTACGTTGAGCCTAAACTGTTGGCATCTGAAGGCCAACAAAAATGTGTTGAGATCAATTGATTTTTTTTTTTTTTTTTGTGAGAGATAGATACGTATACACCTATCCGCTTATGTTTAGTGTATTTATTTAGAAATAAACTCTAGCTAGAAATGCTGAATCAACTAGAATTCGAATTTGGGTCTCGGGCTACAAACCATTAAGCTCCTTATGCCACTTGCTCTAGGACACGCGGTTTGAAGATGCAATGTTGGAGGAGAATAATTTTCTATAAGAGGCAACCTAGCTTACACTACTCCTCTCATCATCAGCAAAAAAGAAAGATAATCTCTATTTCTTAGGGCTAATCTCACCGTAACTAGTGAGAAATAAGCAAATTGAAGTTTTAACCTGTGAGGCGCAATCAAACAAGAAATTCATAGTTGTTTTTCAATTGCAGGCCCACACGAATTAGATGCAAAATAATTACACATCTCGAACTGTATGTATCTCCCATCAATGTAGTATTTATACTATGTTCAAACAACGACATTAATGTTATCGATGGGCAACACAAATTACTAAATAGAAAGGATCATTATTCCTTATAATACTCTTCAAATTTTCTGAACATCTTACTTTACTTTTTTTTTATTTTCAATATGCCCTTGATAATTTCTCCATTAGTTTAAAAATTTAAAAAAACTTTTATTGTCCTGTTGTACTATTAGTCATTTCGGATTAAAATCCGGAGTAAAATTTCTATTAGAGTTAAAAAAGGTTGGATGACGTATGTAAACGACATCACTAGCCAATAATACTCGTTGGGCCCAGCCAACAGCACCAAAATGCTTAAGACCCAAGTTATTATTACTAGTTCTAACAGTCTCTATAAACCCAATGACATCTCCTTCCACCGATGTGGCGGACTATTGGACAGCTCAAGATGTGTCACAGACGTCCCCCGTTAGTTCCTGACGTCCTCGTCATCTCAATCACACACACAGCCAAGTCACCACAGGCGATGTGGACTCGTCTCGCGTTAGCCGTCAATCCAGACCCTGGCTCAGCCGGATCGCCACATGTCTAGCTGTGTGAACGGACTCTGTACAAATGTAACGACCAGTCCAACTAGCAACAATATCGTTAGGGCAAACCACCGGCCCAAATGCTTAAGCCAGTTTTATTAGTGTTAGTCTCTTATAACCCCCATGAAATCTCCTATTGCCATTCCGATGTGGGACTATTCGGGTGTCACAGGACTACCCCCGTTAAAGGCCCTTCGTCCTCGTCAGTCCAATCAACACACAGCCCAATGATCCGCAAACCACCAAGTGCGATTGAGACTCGTCGCTAGCCGTATCCGAACCCTAGCCTCAGCGGAGATCGCCACACATGTCCAGCTGGTGACGGCTATGATTACAAATGTAAACCCCAACTTCCCAGGGGGTCACCCATCCTAGGACTCTCTCCAGCACGCTTAACTTTCTTAACGATTTATCTTCGCCGGCGCCGACGTCGACACCGTAGAGGTCACTGCGGCACTACAGCCTCGGAGCGGGGGGCCCTTAGCGGCGTCGTCACCGGCGCCGTCACCGGCGCCGTAGCTGTTGGCAGAGAAGGTGACAAAAAAATTAAAGAAAAAATAGAAAAAAAATAAAGATAAAAAATTATATAAAAATAAGGATGAAGATGAAATTACATCGTTAATTACAAAAAAAATTATAAGTTGCAGTATTTAAGATGTAAACTGCTGTTTTAAGATAAAAATTATACTCTTTGAACGAAAATTATACTATTTTTTATTATAAACTGCATCCTTTTAAATGATATTTATACTGTTTCTCCTCTTGTTGCACTGTTTCTCTTGTTGTTGCACTATTTCTTCTCTTTGTTTACACAGAAATGGTGCAACAAGAGGAGAAACAGTGCAACAAGAGGAGAAACAGTATAAATATCTCTTAAAAGGGTGCAGTTTCTCCTCTTATTGCATTGTTTCTCCTCTTGTTGTACTATTTCTCCTATTGTTTACACAGAAATGGTGCAACAAGAGGAGAAACAGTGCAACAGGAGAAAAAATAGTAGATATATCTCTTAAAACAGTACAGTTTCTTCTCTTGTTGCACTATTTCTCCTCTTGTTTACAAAGAAATTGTGCAACAAGAGGAGAAATAGTATATATATCTCTTAAAACAGTGCAGTTTCTTCTCTTCTTGCACTGTTTCTCCTCTTGTTGCACTATTTCTACTCTTATTTACACAGAAATGGTGCAACAAGAGGAGAAACAGTATAAATATCTCTTAAAAAGGTGCAGTTTAAGATAAAAAATAGTGTAATAAGAGAAAAAATGGTGCAACAAGAGGAGAAACAGTGCAACTTTTGTTTAAAAAGTGTAACTTTTATCTTAATGGGTGCAGTTTACATCTGAAAGAGTGTAATAAAAAGAGAAACAGTGTAAATATTTCTCAAAGAGTGTAATTTTTGTTTAAAGAGTGTAGTTTTCATCTTAAAGCTGCAGTTTACATATTAAATAGTACAATTTATAATTTTTTTTGCAGGTAACGATACAATTCGATGTTCATCCTTCTTTTTATATAATTTTTTATCTTTATTTTTTTTTTCTGTTTTTTCTATAATTCTTTTTTGTCACCTTCTTTGCCAACAGCCACGGTGCCGGCGACGACACCGCTAAGGACCCCTGCTCCGAGCCTGTAGCGCCGCAGTGACCTCCACGGTGTCGACGTTGGCGCCAGCGACGATGCATCGTCGTCGGAGGCGGCAGAGAATGAAGGAGAGGGAGAGATGAGAAGGGCGGGGAAGGGCGAGAGGCGTCGTCATCGGAGACGGTGGAGAAGAGTCGGAGAGGAAAAGAAAAGAAAAGAAAAAAGCAAAAAAAAAAAAAAAGTCGTGGCGCGGCCTTGGCGGGGTTGGAGGCGAGGAAGGTGGGGGGTGCGAGGGCGAGGGCGAGGCCGACGCCGAGGCCGAGGGTGAGAGAATGAGGATGAGAGGCGAGACGGACCGTTTCCGCTTCCGCTCCGCCTCCGCTCTGCCGGCGAGAAAAAAAAAGAACGAGAGAAACGAAGAGGAGAGAGAAAGAGGAAAGAGAAAAAGTAAAAAGGGTATTTTGGTCAGTTTGGTGAAAAAGTGGACCGAATCTGCAAAAACAAAAAAGGTGGCCCGGTTTTGCAAAAGCCCAAAATAAGTGGATTTTTTTATGCAAATTGGCCTATTTATTTCTACAGATTCGATTCCGCGCACCGCGCGGGCGCCTCCAGTGGTCTCTATTGCGACGGCTCCCCGTGTCCTACTGTGCCTTCCTGTTGATCCTACCCCGTCCCCAAACCCGAACCCTAAAAAGTGAAAAAAAACAGAAAAAATGGCAAGTACCAGCGGCGGCGGCGGCGGCGGGATCTGCCCCCGTGAGTGCACGCCTGCCCGGTCGGCCCCGGGCGTCCCCTTCTGCCGCGTCGAGTGGTCCTTCCTCTGCACCGGCTGCGCCGCCCTCGCCCACGCCAACAGCTGGATCGTCGTCGTCCCCCCAACCCCCAACCCCAACCCCAACCCCAACCCTAACCCTAACCCTAACCCTAGCCCTAGCCCCACCCCCTTCGCTTACCCCTACCCCTTCCCCAACCCTAATCCTCTCCCTGCCGCCGCCGTCGTGCAGCTCTCGTCCGACGACGACGAGCGGGTGGCGAGCGTGATGAGGTACAGGGAGAAGCGGAAGAGCCGGCGGTTCGATAAGAATGTGAGGTACGAGGCCCGGCAGGCGTACGCGGAGCTCCGGCTCCGCATTGATGGGAAATTCGCCCGGCCGGAGTCCACTGGCGATGAGACTACGACAGCGATGGCAGAGGCGGAGGAGGAGAAAACAAATGGGGATGAGCAATTGCAGCCGGAGGCGAGTGAGGAGGTTGGGGCACCGATAAGAGGCGAATTGGGTCCGCCACTCCCCGAAGAAGTTGAGTTGGGGGCCATGGGTTCTAGAGACGTCTAAAAGTTTGGTTGCCTGATTTCTCCAAGAAGGGGATCCTCACACCGGAAATTGGTACGGTGAGCTCTCAATCTATTTGTATTTATAGATTTGGTAATAATGGGTTGAGAATGGTTGAGATTAGGATCTTATTCCTGTTATGTTGATTCATTTGGCTCTCAATGTTTAGAATTGAGCATTGTATCATTGGAGAAGGAGAATGATGTTGCAGATTAATGTGTAGCATAAATATAAATTTATGACACTACTGAGTTAGGAAAGAAAATTTCTTTCCCTGTCATGAATGTCATTATTAATTGTTGATTATTACTTTTATAAGCATTGCTTATTCCAATTTTGGCGGTATGATAGGGCTCAAGTGCTCAAGTAATTGTGAATTTGGGCAATCCCTACATGGTTTTGATGAAGCTACAAAAAGAAAGGAGATAAACAGGACTAGCTAATCTTAACTAGTTTAGATAAGCAGAGTATTATGGCTTGGACACGAGCCTATTTATGACCGAGAAGTTGAACGGTACTAAGCACAATTGGAGATCTTGCATCAAGTTATATTTGATCTTAGATTCTTAGCAAAATGGAAGCGGCATCATTGCTGCTGTCAGATAAACTTGTAATATGGGAGTGAAGATGAAGAAGAAAAGAAGTCTGTGAAATTACTGTTATGCTGGGCCAAGAGAACCACTTACATATGTTAGATGTAGAGATTCTTAGGGGGAAAAAAAAGATGTTCTAGTGGTTATCTGCAAGATATTTCATAATACTTGCCAGTTTATTGGCTTTCATGCTGTGGGAAGCTATTGTTAAGGCGGGAGTAAATTGAAAATATTGGAATTCAGTGCAATGTACATGGATGCTGCAAAAGCTGTAGGACTAGTTGCAGAGGTGATTCAGGAGCAGCAATTGACATCATTTGTGAGACTATTGAAACTAATTGGGGTCATTGTGGTTGATAAGATATGTAATTAAGGTGACGGGTGAAAGTGTGTATCTGCTGTCACTAAGTTCAATCTTTTTCTCTAGATTTGCACTTCAAGATTAAGTCCATGATCTTATCTAGTATTTGCTATGTTTCCAATGGGTTAATTTAGTTCAAAGTCTTTGATACTAGTTTGGCTACTTTCCTCGTGATGGTTACTAATAAAATGATTAATCTATTCATCATTTTACTACACAATTCTGTTACTAATAAAAATGACTAATTTGCTGGCATTTACTGCGCTATTCTGTTTAGAGTGCCAATGGAAGAAGGTCACTTAACGTGATAGACGCGATGCTCGATACATAACCTATAATGGACATCAATTGTTTTGGATGATAAATGAACCTGAGAACAACGTTAAAGAAGTAGGTAAGATCAGGACTTATCTATCGAGGTCAAATTTTTGGGTCTGAATAGCAATAAGGCACAACTTTAGTTACTATATGTACAATTAAGCTTAAGGTTGTGGAGAAGTTGCCAAAATGATGAACCATTTGTCATAATTACTAGTCCATGAGGTAGAAAACACTGATGTCATAGCAGCTGAAGAGATCAAGAAGTGGCATAATACTGCAAATGATAGGAAAAATGTCATGTGAGCGATAAAGGTTTGACACCAAGGTTTGACAAATTCTCATTTACATGGAGTTTGCGTGCTCCATAGATGTAAAGCTAATTGCATACAAGGACACTTGTAGAGTGTGGCGTTTGTATGGTTGATTGAGAACAACATAACGAATAGCTGGCATGTGAGTTTGATGCATTTAACTTCAATTTTGGTTTCAATCTGGTTACTTTGTCAAAATCCGTTTATTTTCCTTGAAGGAGGATATGTTGCTGGCACCATCTTGAAGAGGTGGCTTACAATGATGTGTGAGCTGATTCACAACAGCTTTGAGGTGACCTGGTAGCTGAATCTGCTACCATGTCATAACCGCATGATCAGCTACTGTATCATCACCATGATGTTATCAGCTACCATGTTATCTATGTAGCAGTTGATAGGGATATTAAATAGATTTTTACCGGGGAACCGTTTTATTAATATTCAGTACATCAATTACAACATTATTAACAAACTGAAGTTCGCTTACCGAAGAAAAGTCTTGTGATGGGTAAATATTGTCATGTGTTCAGTCACTGCTGGTGCGACCGGGAAGATGTTTCTCAGAGAAAAGGATTGTTGAATTAGCTCAACTAGTTTGCAAGATTGGATCAGTAGTAGGTTACACATGCACGGACATGGGACACAAGATATGGTATGAAGCGGACATGGTGACTTGTCAACTTGAAACACAAAAAAAAGGAAAAAAAAAAGGGCAATGGACAATGCATGGACATACCAATAAATATGATAATATCTTGAAAAAGAACAATTATCCAACTATATTCTCATTATGTTTTTTAAGAAATGACATTTCCAAAATAATTTTCGTCAACTACCAAAAGCAACTGATCTTTCCGAATTGATTGATATATAAAACTAATCAATAATTTCATACTTAATTTACAACTCGAAACATATCTATGCTTTGAAGAATTAGCCATATATCATATGGAATCAAAATATTTTCATCACCGGTCACTTTGAACACTATACAAAACCGATTATTATCTTACATATCCTCATATTGTACATGTAATTGACATACTTTGGATACAAGATACCTATACACACTTATGAGGGACAGAAAATAGAGAGATTGGACACATGATTAGTGATAGGAAGGCAGCAAATAAATTGTGGACACGGAGTGTCAAGCTATGACACGTGTGACACGGCATGGCTTGAACACAATAACATTTCTGAGGTGTCCATGTTATCTAGATCAATACTAACAAAAAAAATCTTGAATTCGTTGTACATTGTGTTTGATAGTTTCATTTCTATCATGCTAATAGTAGGAGTAAATTTCTACTTATATGTATTGCTATTAGTTAGGAACATCAAACTTTCAAAAATGTGGTCATGTCTGAGTCGTGTCATGCTAGATAAGTGCCCTAGTTCTGACAATCCACGGACATATGCCGTCATGTGTCCATTTGTGTCGATTGTTTGTTTTTCTACTCTTTACATGTCCATCACTCATTTGTTGTGTCATGTGTGTTCCTCATTGTTAAATATAAATATTAAAAATACTGTTCTCTAATAGCTTACGCTTTTGGAGATAAATAATTGTTTTATGTAACATGGTATCAGAGCAAAAAGTCCTAAGTTCGTTCTGCCAGACCCCTAACATTATTAATTTCTTCCTATTTAATTTAAAGGTTAATTGCATACAGGTCCCCGCAAACATAGTGAATTGCAAATATATCCCTGTAAAGTTCAACTTTTATAAGTTATTCCTGCAAAAGTTCTAATATTTTTAGATATGTCCCTCTGGTTTGTTACCGTTAGAGAACCGGTAGAAAATTGTTTATATTTTCAATTTTGCTATCACAAATATGTCCCTCCAAAAGTTATAACAATATAATATAAGAGGGGTAAAAATGTCAAAAATTAACCTGGATAAAGTATTTAACCTGTGGTTTACTAAACTTTTCTAACAGATCTAACGGTAGGGACATATTTGAAAACATTAGAATTTTTGTAGGGATAACTTATAAAAGTTGAACTTTATAGGGATATATCTGCAATTCACTATGTTAGCAGGGACCTGTATGCAATTAACCCTTAATTTAAATCCATATTTTGGGCCTATTAAAATGTCTCGAGCCCAGGCATAAGGGGAAGTGTTGAATATAAATATTAAAAACATTATTCTCTAACAGTTTAAGCTTCGGAGAAAATGGTAGCTTCATATTCTTTAACGCTCATGATCATGAACATTCAGTATACATCTAAAGTGTATTGATTACATATCCAATATAAGAAGCTGCAAGATAATATTAAGTACTCAATTTTTAATTTGTTGCATGTTGTATGCAAAGTGATTGTCGACATAAATATTCTAATTCCTTGCAATGTGTGACTAATTTTCTGAATTGAACGCAGTTGATTTAGTTATTCTTTATTAAACGTATTATAGTTATTGTCTAGTTTTACATATCTACAAGTTAAGAAAGATTAATTGCTTTCTGTAAGTGAAAAATCATTGTGATAATTTTGTTTCTGTTAAAACATAATGGGAATGTATTCAAATAGATGTCTTTCTTCTATAATTATGATAACTTTATTACTGCTAAAAACATAATGGGAATGTAGTCAAATAGATGTCTCTCTTCTATAATTGTCATACTTATTGGCCATGCTCCTATGTTCAAAGTTGATGACTCACCGTGTCCAATCGTGCTGTGTCCATGTCCGTGCAACCTAGGTTTTCATATCATGCTTAAGGCTCAATTATTTCAGTGTGAAAGTATGTGAACTGGCTTAGGGTGTGGTGAAAATGACTGAGGTTCTTCAACCTAGTGCTAGATGCGATTACTTGAAGATTGAACTGCAAATCTAATGAAGGGGAATTTGATGGACACTTGGTATTGATGATTACTTTTAAGTTTTGTCTTTTTTATGATCTTTGCCCCTCTGTTCTGTTAAAGAGGCACCTAAGATGTGTTCTGCATCAATCTAAAAACTATTTCTTCAGATGTTTAATTCTGTTGGTTGGTACTATAGTACGAAAGAATGATCATATTCAAACTTGGAACCATCGTTAGCTTTTTTCCTTAACTTTCTAGTTATTTTTTTTTTTTTCCTTTATGACAATAAAGATTGTGGATTGATGTTTAGCTTCTTGTACCAGTTTGATTTAACTTCAAATACACTGAAGTTGAAGAACTTGATATATGATTTACTTAGGCATGAATTACTTAGCATGTTTTCTCAAGTTTAAATATGTTAATCACATTGTCATAAATCTTTCAAAAGTTGCTTCTAGAGTATTTCAAGCTTGTTTTTTTCAGTAATCTCATTCTTCACTTTTGGCTTTTTTGATCATTTTTTTATCATGCTACATTAAGCTATTTGACTAAAAAGGTTCTAATTCAGCTTATAGCTATTTGTAGAAATTCAACTAACTGAAATTCTACTGGAGGATATCTTGTGTGATGCTATTTATGCTTACTTAAATGTAGAAAGTTTTCCAGTTTTCTTTCATAGAGGCACGAGAGTGATATTGGGGAACAAAAAAAGAAAGAGCTTTATAAGATGCTTCTTTTGCTGCACCTCTCTTTCCTACCATTGGATTTCATTCCACGGTGTCTTGAATTTTGTGCGGAGCGAAATCTAACGGTAGAGAAACATAAAGATGCGTCTGATTGAAAACTTTTTCAGTTATATTCTTGCGGTTCTTTTTAAACATTGCTCCTTTAGATTCTGAGAATTTGTTATTTGATAATCTTAGAATAATACTAGTATTTAGTTCGAAACTTTGCTTTATTGTATGTTGGACCTTCATTTCATTGTGGATGCTTCTAAGGCTCTATTATGACTATACAGCTTATGATTCTGTAACTAGTGGTTTTTCTCCTGAAACAGAGTTCGAATAATTTGGGTTGGTTTTACAACCATTTTTACTTTGCTCTTTTGTTAATATGACAAGTGGTTTCGCTACAAAATTTGTTAGAGCATTTAAAATGCTACATCACTTCTATACGATAATTTGTTAATATTTAGCCAAATAAATTGGATCGTGAGATTTATTTACACTAATTTGAAAATTCTAGCTAGAATTTATAACAAATTAAAGTAATACAACATTTTTGATATTTGAGATTTTGGAGCCTAATTCGAGCGAATCCATAAATTACTCAAACTCGACTCGAAATAAATTTAGAATCAAACTCGGCTTGAAATAAATTTTGATTTTTTTTTTTTTTTTTTCTGTTCAAGCTCGGCTCATTTAATTTCGAATCAAGCTCAAGCGAATCAAATACCGAGCTGAACACAAGTTGAACAAAAGCCATCTCGCTAATTTGCCAGCACTAGGTGGTTGGTTGAATAATATGATTTAACGGGCGAAAATGGTTAAAAGAGTAGATCTAATAGAGAAAAATTTGATAGCACCAAGTGTTTTGTTATTCTTGATAACATAGTAGCTGGACACACACACTCTCTCTCTCTCAACTCTCTTGCTCTCTCTCTATATATTTATATAGAGAGTTCGGTTGGGATGCTTTTAATAACACCAAGCACTTTGTGCTACCAAGTGTTCCACAGTTAGATTTATTCTTTTGATCATTTTTAGTTGTTAGATTACACTATTCAAGAAATCATTCCCTGAATCCTAAGGGGTCACTATCATCCTAACCGCATATTCCTTCGAAGGTCAAAAATCTAATGGCATCATTTACTTGGTGCCATTAGAAGCATTCCAGCTTAATTCTCTCTCTCTCTCTCTCTCTCTCTCTCTCTCTCTCTTCACTCTATATATATATATAATATATATATATATATATATAAGTTGAGCTAGAATACTCTCAATAGTAAACGGCATTTTACTATCGAGTTGTTTTCGATGAAAGCTTCCAAATTGACGATCGGCCCCGTTGAAACATGATCTATACCACTTAAAGTGTTTAGAATCAAATTTCAAATCTTTTCGACATCATTTGCCTAATTATCAAAGGTTTCAAAATTTGTAAATTTAACGTGAGAAGAGACGTTTTCTCGTTTAACATGTAAAATATTCCAAATCAATTGAATTTTTGTTAGAAAATTCTTTAAACTATTTAAAACAAGATCTATACTCTTGATCTTGATTACAAGACTCCTATCATCATTTTTTAAAGAATATTCATTTTCAACCATTCATTTTCTGTTCACTAGATGGATAAAAGAACAATATCGAAAGTGCGTGAAATTTAATTTCTAGGTAGTTTAAATGGTTTAGATCATATTTAACGGAGCCGATCGTCAATTTGGAAGCTCTATCATCGAAAACAACTCGATAGTAAAACGCTCCGTTTACTATCGAGAGTATTCTAGCTCAACTCTCTCTCTCTCTCTCTCTCTCTCTCTATATATATATATATATAGAGCTAGTCTCCTATACTATCTATTGTACCGGGGCTCCGGTACTGTAGTCTCGTTTTCGATCTTAGAGTGTTCAAATTAACGATCCACACCGTTAAAACTGATCTAGGGTATTTAAAGTTTTTAGAAATAAAATTTTATATTTTTTCGACATAGTTTACTTTATGATTAAACTATTTCAAAATTGTCAATTTCCAATGGCTACTATGGCAAGTTTGGAGTTTAACGGTGTCGAAGAATCTAAATTTCTTCAAATTTTGATAGAAAATATTTTAAACTATCTAGATTAAAGTTAACATTCTTGATCTTGAATTTAAAAGTGCTATGCTTAAATTTTAAAGATTATTTAATTTCCACCGTCCATTTTGACATAATTTATTTACTAAGTAAACGATGCCGAAAAAAACTAAAACTTTATTCCTAAGAACTTTATACACCCTAGATCATATTTAACGGTGTGGATCGTTAATTTGAACACTCTAAGATAAAAAACGAGACTATAGTGCCGGAGCTCCGGTGCTATAGATAGTATAGTAGCCTAATTATATATATATATATATATATATATATATATATATATATATATATATATATATATATATATATATATATATATATATATACTT